>NC_056728.1:1939449080-1939641580 GCF_019279795.1 Protopterus annectens
TGGATCCCCTTAGAATGACACCAGAGGCTTAGCCAATTGTTGAAGTCAATCATTTTGTCCTTGTACTGCGGTATCATTCTGGGCAATGGCAGAATGCTACTCAGGGCTAGGGTCATACCTGCCTGTGCTACAAGATCGGAGAGCTGTTCCATGTCTCTTTTTATGTAGTCCAGGGAGGTACGTCTCAGGTCATTCACACCAACATGGACAATGACAGAGTCATATTTGCAGTTGTTGTGGAGTGACCTGAGTGTGTGGGTTATGTGGCAGATCCTGGCACCCGACAGGCAGCTAACAGTAACTTTCTCCTTGTTTAGCCTGGTGTGTGTGACATCAGTGTGCCTGACTATAGAGTCACCTATGACTAGTGTGTTGGGTACATTGTTTTGCCTTATTGGCTGTGGTTGAGAGGCACACTTGAGTCTATGGGCTATGTGTCATTTGGGTTGTGTTGGGGGAAGGAGGTTGCTTGCGTTTCTGCTTTAGAGGGCTCTGTTGCCTAGACAGATTATTATTGAGAGCCTCCGTAAATTTTTTTGTGTTACTATGTGTGGATTCTGATCTTGGTTGGAGAGAGCTTTACCTCCAGTTTGGCTAGCTAAGTGCATCTCTCACAGGTTGCAGTGGTGGGTGGTAGGAGGAGAGGGTTGTCTGTGTACATGAGGAAATTTCTACATTGCCTCAAGATGCCCAGATTCATCAGATAGACAGGAGAGAACACTGGGAGCTGACACTTGGACATGCCTGAATAAAAAAAATATTTTCCCCTAGATAAGTGAGGAAAGTGAGTACAAGAGCTGTTTTTTTCAAAGCAAGTGAGAAAAGTAAGTACAAAAACAGTTTTCCTCTAGATAATGAGGAAGATTGAGTGCTATAGTAATTAGTAGCTTATTTATTGCTTACAAGTTCTGAACAAGTGCTGAGCATAAATAAACAAATTTTAAGTGCTAAAGCTAAGAATCTGTATCTGCACTAGATGAGTTACAGGACAGAAACAAGTGCAAAGGCTTTCAAATCAGAAAGTTGAGAGAGATGGAAGAGATTGCCCAAACGGCCAATAACTACAATTTCTGGGTCAGAACCACTCATTATGTGGTAGACCGGTTACCTAGTGCTTACCACTCCAACTGATAAGCTAGAAGGCTTCCCTCCAACACAGAAAGGCTTGGGGGTCTCAGAAGCTTGCATACAGTCCCGGACACTAGTTACAGGAAAGGTAGGAAACAGGCTTACAGGTTTGTTTTTTGTTTGTTTTTTACAGAAAAGTAGCAAAAACAGTAGTAAAAACAATTTGCATGCAGTGCAAGCTAGCACACTTGAGTATGTAGCAATATTAGATCAAACAGTTTAAAAATGCAATTAAATTAAAAGGGACTAACAGCAAGTGCAGAAAGAGTTTATTAGGTAGAATGTGGTAAAGAGATGGGACTGGGGGAGTGTCCCAGATCAAATCTACAGTGGGGCGGGCAACTGCAAAAGCCACCAAATTTAAACTGCAAACCAAAAATAGGGAAGGTGGGTGAGACAAAACAGTTTCAACAGAGAGCTAAGCAACAACTAACATATGCGTATATATATAGGTTCATAGGTTCATAGGTTGATACTAGGCTATCTGCCCTAGGGCATCTACAAGCCTAGCCAGAGTGTGTTTGGCTTTCGCCACCCTTCTTAGATTAGTTGACTGTGCCTCTGTATAGTAAGTTACAGAAGACAGCCCATTTAAGGTTAGTTTACCGTGCCCTCTGTCTAGCAGTGACACAGAAGAGATCTCAGGGGTAAATTTACGATCTCCCATCCAAACGTCAAGATTCTTCTTGAAGAGGGTCATTGAGGGGCTCTGTCTGACATGGATTGGGATTTTGTTCCAGAGTGAGGGGAGCCTCTGGGATATGAATCTGTCCCTCCAGCATGTTCTATTTATTTCTGTGCTGAGGTTTAAGTCACTGGAGCATGTAGTTCTGATGGATTTGGATTTCTTAAGGTGGAGCATGTCCATTAATTCTGGGTTGGACATGGCTTTATACGTCAGGCACAGATCGCCTCTGAGTAGGCGGTAAGCAACTGAGTAGAGCTGGTGTTTCTTTAGCTTAACTGCATAGGGCATCTGTTTAAGTCCCTTGATCCTCTTGGTGAGGTACTTTTGGGGTCTTTCTAGTTGTAGCAGGTGTTGGGTAAGGTACATCCCAAATGGGGCATTGTATTCAATTATGGGCCTGATGAGTGATGAGTAGTGGGGCACAGTGACCTCTCTTGATCTAGATGTGAACCCCTTTGTGATAAGGTGGGCTATATAGAATGTCTTTCTAACCACTTTGGCAATGTGATTCTCAAAGGAGAGATTGCAATCTACTTGGGTCCCCAAATCCCTAATTACTTCTTCCGTACTTAATGGATTACCACCTATGTGGTAATTTGTGGGCACTTTGTTTTACCCAAAGGGGATGACTATGCACTTTTTGGCATTTAGCTTTAGGCCATGGCTCTGGCACCAGTTATCCGTCTCTATGAGACCTTTTTGGGGGATGCTTTTGTCAGCCGGCGAGTCGATTATGGCCCCCAGTTTGCAGTCATCTGCAAACTTTGTCAGCCATAGTCCTCCTGTGTTAGCCTGTACCTCAGAGAAATATATACCGAACAAGAGAGGTCCCAGGACTGAGCCTTGTGGGACGCCACTTGTAACTGGGTTAGAGTCTGACATGGCACCTGCAATTCTGACCATGTGGGTTCTATCTCTAAGCCAGTTTGCAACCCATCTTGTGACATACGGGTTGATATTTAAGCTGGTGAGCTTATTTATGATGCCCAAGTGGGGTATTGTGTCGAAGGCTTTTGCAAGGTCAAGGTAGGCTGTGTGGACTACCTTCCCATTGTCTATGGCTTGGGGACTGTTTCAAAGAAATTGACCAGGTTCAAGAGGCAAGATCTGCCCTTAACAAAGCCGAATTGGGTAGGATCCAGTGTTTGGAGGTTCCCAATGTCTTTGTTTATGAGTTCCATGATGATATACTCCATAGCTTTGCAGACCAGGCTAGTTAGGCTTATAGGGTGATAGTTTCCGGGGTCCATTGTGGCACCACCTTTATGGAGTGGGACCACTGTTGCTCTACGCCATTCTTTGGGTACATATCCTGTTGTAAGGCTGAGACTGAACAGTGATTTTAAGTCAGGGTTCAGTTCTTCTTGGAGCTCATGTAAAATGCAGCCCGGGACACCGTCCAGTCCCATTGATGCTGTGTTTTTTGCTTTGGAGAGGGCAGCTCTCACCTGTGCATCTGTGATGTCAGGGAGGCTACACTCTGTTGGGATAGTCATTTGCTCATTTGGGGGGGGGGGAGAAGTTTGCACTGAACCTGTCTGCCAGGATGTTGGCAATGTCTGTGGGTTCAGTGTATTTTTTGTCATTTTGCACTAACTCAGAGCATATCTGGGAGTTTCCACCCAGGTTTCTGACATAACTAAAGAAAGCCTTGTGATTATCTTTAGCGTCTTGTGCAATTTTTCTTTCGAAGCTAACCTTAGATGATTTTATGAGGGATCGTAGTTTCTTGCTGGTACTGATCAGAGTTACCTACCCTTTCAGGGATTTTGCTCTAACATGTAGTAGCTTCCTCCTTCTGTTGTACAGCTTATTTATGGCTGGGGTCCACCAGACAGGTCTCCTGCCTTTGGAGGAGTGTGTCTTGGTTTTATTTGGGATAGCACGATCCATGCATTCCTGTAGGTATCCATAGAATGCATTTGTAAAGGATTCTGTGGTTTGGGCCGTATTTTCCACTGTCCCTGGGGCTTTGAATGATTCCACCTTGGTTTTGAGAAGTGGGAAGTTTGCTTTTGAGAAGTTTTTGACCGTGATTTTCTTTGCTGGGGGTGGGGACGGGATATGGATGTCCATAGTGATTAATTTATGGTCAGATCTTACCAATGAGGGGTATACCTCTGGTATGGAACATAGAGTCCCCATGTTGGTGATGATCAGGTCCAATATGTTTACCCCTGTTGTGGGAGTGGTGACCAGTTGTTCCATAGCATTTGAGTTTATAAATTCTAGGAACCGTTGGGCTAGGGTGTTGGGGTTTGAGTAGTGCTCCCAGTCTATGTTTGGGTAGTTAAAGTCACCCAATATAATGGTGTTTGGAGAGACCGTCATATTCTCCAGGGTCTTCAGGAAAGCCGAGTGGGGTTCCTGAGTTTGGGAGGGTGGTCTGTAGCAGGCTACAAACTGGAAGGCAGTTTTGCCCACTGTTAGTTGCACATGGATGGTCTCAGATGCTTCGTGCAGTACCACTAGCCTGGTGGTATGGGTATCTTTGATGAATATGGATACTCCCCCTCCTCTTGTGGTTCGGTCCGAGTTTTGGGGCTGAAAAGCATGGTATGAGGTATAGCTTGGTAGTGCTGGGGTGCTCTTGGGAGCCTTGAACCAGGTTTCTGTTACTGCACAGATATCGATATTCTCCATACTGAGGAGAGCCTCGAGTGCGTGCATCTTGAGGTTTAGACTTCTGGCATTGAGCAGCATTACCCTTAGTTTCTTTTTCCTTGTGTTGTCTAAGGAGGTGGGTTTGTCTTTTGAGCCTTGCCTGAAAAAGGCACTATGGGGGTGGCAAGAGCCTTGGCCAGTATTCGAAAACCAAGGGGTGACAGGTGCAAGCCGTCCCAAGTGAAGCAACGTGGCTTGTCAAGCATGTCATCCCAGGCTGACAGACACTGGATCCCCTTTGAGTGACACCAATACTTTAGCCAATTGTTGAAATTGATAATTTTGTCTTTATACTGTGGTATCATTCTTGGTGATAGTAAGATGCTACTCAAGGTCAGGGTCATACCGGCATAGGCCACATGATCAGAGAGCTCCTCTATGGCTCTTTTCATGTAATCCAGGGAGGTACATCTCAGGTCATTCACACCAGCATGGACAATGACGGAGTCATATTTGTACTTGCTTTGGAGTGACCTGAGTGCTTATGTTATGTGGCGGATCCTGGCACCCAACAGGCAGCTTACAGTGACCTTCTCCTTGTTCAGCCAGGTGAGAGGGACATCAGTGTGTCTGACAATAGAGTCACCTATTACAAGTATATTAGGTGTGATGTTTAGACTTAAGGGCTGTGACTGTGTGGCACACTGGCTTTGTGAACTATGTAATACGTGGGTATTGTTGTGGGGTAGCAGTTGCTTGGATATCTGCTTTGGAGGTCTCTGTTGCTTGGGCAGATTTTTATTTAGAGCCTCCGAGTATGTTTTTGTGTGTTTATGTGTTTGGTTTGCTATTGTGATAGGTCTATATGAGACTGGATTTGTGGTGTGTGTGATTACCTTCTCCACCAGACTGACCATGCCGGTACTATGTTGAGAGAGCTCAGCCTCCAGTTTGGCTATATAGTTGCATCTCTCGCATATATTTGAGCTTGTTGGGAAGAGGAGAGTGTGGTCTGTGTACATAAGGCAGTTGTAACATTGCCTCAAGATTCCCATATTCACCAGCTGGACTGGAGAATAAACCTGAAACTGACTATTGGACAATCCAGGATAGTATAAGGAATTACTTTTTGACTTGATCAAAAAGGACCAATAGGGAGCCAAGTGCATAAAGGGAGTATAAGAGGGTATAGTGCTTACTTATAAGACACTTATCCTAGCTACTGCTGGGTTTTAGAAGGAAAATAGAGTGCTTACTTTGAGATTTGGAACAGTTCTAAGGGAAAAAGTGAAGAGCAGACTTTGTGGAGCTGGGAATAGTTTAAACCTGATTAAGTGGCGCTGCCCGATGCTACACTATGCGCAAAAATGCGCAAAAGCGGGTTTTAAGAGAGGGGGATCAAGGAGTTTGGAATTGACCTAAAATGACCAATAAAACTACAGTTTCTCGGCAGTAACCACTCCCACAGGGGCAGGCTGTTCAGTGTTTACCACTGCCACTGATGAATATAGAGACTTCTCTTTAGCCCAAGCAAGCAATGGCCTCCAAGAAACTTACAAACAGTTCAGAACAGCTAATATGTAAGTGAACTTTTTTTTAAATTTAGAAAGTGGGAAAAAACAAGATTTTTTTTGTTTTTTATGTTTTGTTTAAAGATAGCAGAGATACACAAGTAGCAACAAGTTAGAACCATGCAATAAATGACCCCACACTTGAGTGCTAGGCCAGAGACAGGTAAAATGCATGTTTTAAGAAAAAAACAATTTTAAAATAAGTGCAACACAGGAAATGCAGTAAACAGGCTCTAGATGTGTTCTAAATGCAGTTCCTAATACAGATATCAAGTTTAGCAAGCTGGAAAATGCCAAAGAGTAGGTGGCAATGCAGAAATCTTAACAAATAATCTGAATATATATGTATGTGTGTGGGGGGGTATGGATATATATATATATATATATATATATATATATATATATATATATATATATATATATATATATATATATATATAGATATGTATATATGCATTGATATATATGCGTATATGCATGTTTAATAGTTTTACATTACAGGAACGCATGGAGATCCTTATAATAGTCAAAGAGTAATTGAGATATATCATACTGAAATCCTCTTAACCCATTTTAAGAAACTATCTACATATTAAAAGTGCATAATACAGCAATGTACTTTTGATGTAGACTGATTCTGGAGAGAAGTGATTCCAGAAATGTATTTTCACATGAATGTTCTTATAACAGTTAACAAGAATTACAGGCATATCAAATTAGTATTCATCAAACCAGAAACTATGTACATATTTATAAAGTGCAGTTTAAGAACAAAAAGTACAATGGAGTGGTTTAGAGGTACACTGATTTTGAGGCGAGGTGACATTAGTGTGTTACATAAGTTGTCCATTGCCCCTAAAACACATGTATTCAGCCTCATTATGATTATGATTAGTAATCTTTCGTTTTGTACATTTTTATTTACTAGCCACCTCTATGTTTCTAGGTATGATTTCACTCATTTTTGGTGAGAGATTTTCAATACTTTTTCTGCCTTTTTGGAACTGGGCAATTTATGCTTGTGTCTTATGTCGTGTACAGTGGTGCATAACACTAGTATTAAAAGTAATGAAAGCTAATGAATGGGACAACTTATAATACTGAAAGAAAGAAAGCTAGTTTCAAAGTAATACAGAACCCACTGATATTGATGAAAGATAACAGCTATCTGTCCAACTAGTGTGGTTATGTCTCAGTTATATGAATAATCTATGGATCTTACCTAACAACAGCTTTTATATTTTGTCCTTTTCTTCCGGTAGAAGATGAGATGCATAACTATAGGTTGAAGTCTTGTATTTTGCTACTGTTTTTTGAAATTTTCTTTCATTATTATTTTTTGAAGGCATGTAAGGATGAGGTACCAAATGTACTCCATAGTTTTGCTGAGCCAAAGAATTTACTTTCATCCCATTCACAGAAGAAAGGGACCTGAAGGAACTACACAATACAAAAATGTCAAGAAACAACTGAGATTACCTTAATTGAGTAACAGCTTGGTGGACTCAGTATGGCCAGTGTGGAGAAAGCACTTAGTGCCTACTTTCTGGTAGTATGCAGGGAGTTATACACAGCAGTGGTAACACCCAACATACCTTGGTAACCGCAGCAAGTCGGCATGGGAATCTAGAGATACCCACCTACCATGGAGTATGTTTTCTGAATGCAGCTGGAAGTGATGCATGCCTGTACATCGGGACTGCTATTGTGCAGTTTCAGTTGTCCTTGATGCTGTGTGACAATGGGAGGTACGGTAAAAAAGTAAATGAATAATAATAATTAACCAGACTGACCAAGGAATCTTTGGCTGTCAGTGTCAACCTATGTAGTTTTGCTGTACAAGGCCAGTGAGGTCCTCTCCCACTCTACGTTATCCACCCATCTTGAAGTGGCCCTGGTCAGCTGAGGTAAGCTGGACCCTTGGATGGAGGACATAGTAAGGGAAGCTCCAGCCTATCAGAGAAAAATAAAACAGATAAAGTTCAAAAAATCATCCAGAAATTCTAAAGAATTAAGGGAAGAACTTCTAACAGTATTATCTACATTGTCTAAGAAATTATGGGAATTGTGCTAGGTATCTACTAAAACATGGTAAATATCACTAACTTCAAAAGAAAGGAAGTAAGGTAATTTAAAAACTAGTGACATTGGTAAATATGAACGACCAAAGTTGGTACTAAAAGGTCAATGAAAAGTTCTTCAGACGAAAGTGTGGGTAATGTGATGGTGAGCCAGAATCAAGCTGATGGCATAACAGTGATGTACTAGTCCTCTTAGGACAGTTCTGGAAGATTATTGAGAATAAAGGTACTGCTTTGGACAGTGAAAGATGCCAAATTTAGTTTGGTTAAGTATCAGGATTGTTTATGCATAATTCCTGCATTTAGTTACTGTGTGAGATGATGCAGAGCAAATCGGATACACTACTATGTACTAACATTGGATAGCGGTATCGTGAGACATCTGGTTGTGAAACTTCACAATTTTCAGCAAAGTGGCTGGCTGTTAAAAAAAGAAGCCATGTAAAGCATATAAGAAGGTGATCTGAATACCTCTGGCTGCTTGGCATTTCAGTGAGGCAAGGCAGTGGCAAAACTATTTATCCAACTGTTTTTTTTTTTTTTTTTTTTTTTTTTGAGTATTGTGACAAGTGCACTAGTATTCCAGACAATTCAGGAAGTTTATAGGATTTACAGAGACGTTTTGAAAGGCACAGGCACATGGTGGCAAATGGCTTGGACACTTAGAGTGAGTAACAATTTGGACCCACAAGGAGGATATAAAGTGGGCTGGTGATCTGCAGTCTCTGGTCTCCTGTGGAGATGAGGAGTTCAGCAATAAACTGGAAGAAGTAAAGGGTCACCCAGATCCAGAACTATCTCATTTGTTTATTAATAGTATCAGCGATGTAGTGGCAGGTGCAGTACTAATAGATTCCATTTCACCTGCGAAGAATGGAGAATGGAAAACTACAGTTTTGTACCTACCGTAAATGTAGATGTTCGAGTGTTCACCCTGCTGCAGTCATCACACTTGGGTTATCCTGTCATCAGGCAGTCCCGCAGTTGGCTGGAATTCCAAAGTCTTGGTCCGGCGTCGGTTGCTGTTGCCTCTTCCATGACGTCAGTGCGCCAGGGGTATATATGATGCAACCAACGCCATTTTCTTCAGTTTTTCTTGCCCCAGATGTCAGGTGCCCCCAAAAAGTTGGTCAGAATTAGTACCAAATGGAGTGAACACTGCACAAACACAAAATCCCTTCAGCTATAAGCAAATACATCAGTAAGGCATAGAAGAGATTTTGCCAGTAGATCAGAGGGGATGGAGGGAGGGTAACCTGGACTGCAGCAGGGTGAACACTCGAACATCTACATTTATGGTAGGTACAAAACTGTACTATGTTCATCGTGTTACCCTGCTGCAGTCATCACACTTGGGTTGAATCCCAAAGCTAAGGTAGGGGGGAGGTGTCATAGGGGGTTAGTGGAGGCAATAAGGCCCTGCAGAACTGCAGTGGCGAAGCCCGCCCTGGACTTAGAGAAAAGAGGTAAGTGATAATGTTTGGTAAAGGTGTGTACTGAACTCCAAGTTGCAGCTTCTAAAATTTCCTTGGTTGGAACCCCCCCTGAGAAAGTCTGTAGAGGCAGCTGTTGCCCTGGTAGAGTGGGATCTAATGGTAACCTGAAGTGGTTTCCCATGATGGATATAGCAGAAACATATGCAATGACCTATCCATTTAGAAATGGTTTGCTTAGATATAGCCTTCCCTTGAGAAGCTGTAGCATAGGATACAAAGAGCTGGTCAGTTTTTCTGAAAGCCTTAGATTTGTCCAAGTGCTAACGAAGCTGCCTGTGAATGTCCAAGGAATGCAGGAGTCTCTCACCTTTGTTCTGTGGATTGGGGAAGAAGGTGGGTAAGTGGATGGTTTGATTTAAAGCTACACTGGAAACCACTTTAGGCATAAAGGAATGATTAGTTCATAGAGAAACTCTGTATTGATGAAAAATGAGGAAAGGTTCCACTGTCATTAGTGCCTGTAGCTCTGAGACTCTCCTAGCTGAAGTTATTGCAAGGAGCAGGGCAGTCTTCCATGATAGTAACTGAAGATCTGCAGAGAAAGCTGGTTCAAAGGGAGGTAGCGTTAGTTTTTCCAGAACAAAGTTGAGGTCCCATGTTGGTGTAGGGGCTCTCCTGGGTGGTCTAATGTTTTTTGCCCCTCTGAGGAACTGCCTTAGAAGAGGATGCAAACATAAAGGTGGATCCATGTTGTAGTGAGCTGAAATAGCTGAAGCATGGATTTTAATTAAGGAAAAGGAAAGTCCTTTGTGCAACATCTCAGCTAAATACTGTAGAATGTGAGGCATGTGAGGCTGAATTGTGTCTTGGCCTTTAGCTTGGTTCCAGGCACAAAACCTTTTCCATTTGTCCAAATAAGCCTTCCTGGTGCTTGGCCTCCTGGCTTCCAGAATAACATCCAGAACTGCTTGTGAAAGAGGAGCTGGTTGGATGTTTAGTTGATTTGCCATGCAGCCAGATTTAAAGTTTTGAGCTGGCTGCGAAGAATCTGTTTGTTTTGTTGTGTGAGCAAATGGGGTATTTGAGGCAATATCCATGGTGGGCTGTGGGCCATATTTTTCAATAGCGGGTACCAGTGCTGGTGTGGCCAGTCTGGGGCTATGAGAATCAGTCGTGGTCTCTCCTTTTTGACCTTCAAAATAACCTTTGTGAGGAGAGGTAATGGAGGGAAGGCATATGCTGTCAGGTTTTTCCAACTGAAAGAGAGAGAGTCCACTTTCCAAGCTTGATGGTGGAATGTCCTTGTAAAACATTTTGTCAGTTGGTAGTTTTGAGGACTGGCAAACAGGTCTATGTTTGGAAGGCCCCATTTTTGAGTTATCATTGCAAATATTTGTGGATCTAGTTTCCACTCGTGGGGATCTTTGATGTTTCTGCCGAGGTTGTCTGCCAATGTGTTCTTCTGTCCTGGCAGGAATTGAGCTTGTAACTGGACTTGGTAGGCCAGAGCTGTGTTCCATAAGATCATTACTTGCCTGCATAGAGTGTGGGAACATGTACCCCCTTGTTTGTTTATGTACTGCATTACTGTGGTGTTGTCTGTCTTTATTGCAAGTTGTCCTGGATGTAATAGATCCTTGAAGGCTGTCAGAGCTTTCTGTACAGCTAGCATCTCTTTTTGATTTATGTGCAGATTTCTTTGATCAGCAGTCCATAGGCCTTGAATGCATTGTCCTGCCATGTGTGCCCCCCAGGCACAGTCTGAAGCATCTGTTGTGATAGTCTGCCTGGCTGGGGGCAAGGTGAAAGGCTGACCCTTGTTGAGGTGACATGCCTGTGACCACCATAGAAATTCCTGGTGTAGGCAGGGAATGAGAGATATCATTGTGTCCAAGCTGTGGCTGTGTTGAGACCATAAGCTTTTTAGGTACCACTGTAATTTCCTCATATGCAGCTTTGCAAATGGTATTATTAGTATGCAAGATGCCATGAAGCCCAAAGCCTGCAGAATTTTTCTTGCAGTTAATTGGGTCTTTGTTGCCATTGTCTTGAAATATTGAGTCAGTTGTAGTTGCTTGTCTGGCATAAGATAAGCCTTCCGGGCCGTTGTATTCAAGCTGGCACCCAGGAAAGTCATTTTTTGTGAGGGTACTAGTTTTGACTTCTTTTCGTTTACTGTGTACCCCAGGCAGTTTATTAGATGCTTTACAAAGGCCAGATGATTTAAGAGAATGTCTTTGCTTTCTGCTTGGATGAGGCAGTCGTCCAGGTATGGATATATTTGAATTCCTCTTTGTCTGCAGTATGCAATTAGTGGTGCCAGGCATTTTGTGAAAACTCTGGGCGCAGTAGATAAGCCAAAGGGCAGTGCAGAGAATTGGTAATGGGTTGAACCTGCAATGAAACGGAGGTATCTTCTGCGACTTTGTCTGATAGGGACATGCAGGTATGCCTCCTTGAGGTCCAACGTTACTAGCCATGCTTCCTTGCCCAACATGGGAAGTAGCTGCTGTAGTGTTAGCATCTTGAATTTGGGTACTTGTAAGTAAGTGTTTAGAATTGAAAGGTCCAGAATTGGTCTCCAGGCATTGTCCTTTCTGGGCACTAGAAAGAGTCTTTGAGTAAAATCCTTGGCCTTGCTCTCGAGTAGGTACCAGATGAATGTCCATGAGAGCTGTAATTTGCTTTTGTGCCTCTGCCCATTGATTTTGTGGCAGGTTTGGCATTCCTCTTTTCATTGGCAAGGTGTGAAAGTGGAATCTATATCCTCGTAAAATTATGTCTAGGACCCATTTGTCCTTTGTGACAATGTGCCAGTTGTCTGCAAAAAGTGCAAGTTTCCCCCCCGAAGGGGGCTGTCAAGAGAGTATTGCTTGGCCAGATGAGGTGCAAGTCATTGAGTTTGCCTTCTGGTGGATTGAGACCTGTCTTCTCCTCCCTTCTGTGTTGTAGTGCCCCATTGGCGAGGTTTATACTGGGCTTGTGGTTGTCCTCTGCCCCTTGGGTGTCTGTATTTACCCCTCTGTGGTCTGTCAGTGGCTGGAAAGGACCAATTTTTTGTTGACCAGTTTCTGCTGAAGCAAAGGGGTTGTACTTGTAGGAAATCTTTGACTGTCTGCATAGATTTTGCCTTATCTTCCATTTTCTTTAAAACTTCTTCTGCTTTAACTCCAAAAAGAACATCCTGCTGTAAGGGAGCATCTAGTAGTTTTGCTTTAACATGATCAGGCAGAATTTGTTCCTTTAACCAAACATGCCTACATATAACAGACCCAGTGACAGCTGCTCTGCAGGAGGCCTCCAAAGAATCAAACCCACATTGTAAGGTATGTTTGCCCACCTGGTCAGTGGTGTGCAACAGATCCTGTACTTCTTTCAATTCAAATTGTTGAGGGAGAGTGGTTATTCTTTGCTTTAACTGAGATATTAAAAATTGCTGATACTTAAGCATATGAAATTGACAATTCAGTGCCCTCATAGCAAGTGTGGCTGAGGTGTAAACCTTTTCCCCCCACTTGTCTAGTGCTCTAGAATCCCTCTCAGAAGGTACTGGGTTTTTAGCCATAGAAGCCTTAGCCCCCTTGGGACCCTGGGAGATAGTCTCTGGGTCAGCTAATGGGCTTTTGTAAAGAAATTTGTGGGAATCAGGCACTCTGTAGTATCTGTCAGGCTTAGCGGGAGCAGGAGGTAGAGCGTCTGGGTTGAAACTGTATTCTAAATAGACATCATCCACAATGTCCAAAACTGGTGGGATGGCAAGTGGTCTGTGTTGGGGGAGTAAAAGAAACTCTCTGAGCCTTTTCTTTGAATCAGAGTAGTCTTGACCTTCCCAGTGAAAATGTTCCCTCATAGTGTGTAAAGTTTCCCCAAAGGAGTAGTCTTCAGGAGGAGAAGCTGAGGGAATGGAGTCCTCAGCATCAGAATCTTCATAAGGAGAGAAGGAATAGTCTTGGTCATCAGAGGAGCCTGAAGAAATGGACATTTGCTCAGTGGAAGCCAAATCTTCCTCTTTTCTAGGCCTTTTGTCAGGAGGGGGCTGTGACCCCCTGATTAAAGAAATCCAATCTTCATCCATTTTGAGTATCTGTTTCTTAGGCATAGGGCCTTGAACAGGAGACTGAGGTGCAGTCCTTTTAGATTTAGAAGGAGTTTTCGACTTAGAAAACGTTTTAATGGTGAGAGTCATTGGTCTGAAAACGCCTTCAGAAACCGATGATGTTTCTGTAGCACCGACGTCTTTTGAAGCAAAGTCGTCGGAAGGGCCTGAAGTAAAAGGCTGTGTCGGCCTGGTACATTCCATCAAAATTTCCGTAGCGGTCTCGGGTTCCAGATCTGCAGTAGTCAGGGGCTGCATCGGAGCCTCACTGAGGACTGGAGAACCGGAGACCGGATCAGCCAAGGCCACGGAATCTGGCTTAGGCCTGGGCTGCCTTTCCTTATCCCTGCATTTTTTGTGCACACCGGTAGTCGGTTGCATGGATGGCATGGTGTAGTTAAATTTCCTACTGAAATAGTGTAGTGCGAAATCAAAGCGTCTTTTAATAGTATGCTTATTAAACCTACCACAAAACCGACAAGAAGTGACGTCGTGGTCTGGGCCTAGGCAAGGTATGCAATAAGAATGAAAATCCTTATGAGGTATTTGCTTCCCACAAGAAATACAATTGTTAACTTTTTCTGACATCGGTCTGAGGCAAGAAAAGTTTCCCCAACGGGGTACTTAGCTTTATAGAAGACTTCGGTCTGAAATTCGAATTTGAAAATCTCAGGAGTCGGCCGACCGGCACTTGTGAACTGCTTCTGCTTCGGGCACCGTGTGGCAAGAAAGACTGAAGAAAATGGCGTTGGTTGCATCATATATACCCCTGACGCACTGATGTCAGGGAAGAGGCGACAGCAACCGACGCCGGACCAAGACTTTGGAATTCCGGCCGACTGCGGGACCGCCTGACAACAGGATAACCCAAGTGTGATGACTGCAGCAGGGTAACACGATGAACATCTGGACTCTGAGGTAGCTGTGAGGAGTTGGCTCTGTGGAGGATTTGTAGCTAGTTGGTTCCAGAGAAGAAGAATATGATCCAGAAGATGGCATTATTTGGTGAGAGGGTTATGTGAGGAGGTGGACAGAGGTTGGACCCTTTGTGAAATGGATTATGATAAGATTTTTCAGACTTCTGTATATTCTAGACAAACTTGTTCTGTCAACTACAAAGTAAGTGGTTATGGAGCAGAGAGTTATCTTATGATGACGTGAGGATACTACTGACTTCTCTTTTCCCAAATTGTCTCATTTGATTTTTGTGTGGTAAGATAGGTGATGGCTTTAGGACAATGGGCCTGGATAGTTTCATGAAAACTTATTGTCAATACTGCTGAGTGCCATTGTGATGGGACATCACAGAGCAAGGGCCATGAATAGGTATTATGAAGGGACATCACAGGGCAGAGGCCATGTATAGATATTGTGAAGGGACATCACAGACAGGGGCCATGAATATGTTAGCATCAGTCCTGGGATATGAATCGTGGTATTAAGAAGTCAGTTAAGCCTGGTGTGTTTGCTTTTTTTGTGTGTGTGTTTCATGTGTGCATGTATGTGTCTGTCTGCCTGAACGCACAATGCCTATTGTATTTTTTTTCCCACTGGCTAAAGGTAAGTGGGAGGAGAGGGGCAGAAGAGAGTGTTTTTGAAGAACTCCAATGTGAGGAGAAAATAAATCTCATTAAAAGAGAAATTATTTTAATGAAGTTGGTGAAGGAGTATGTAGAGGAAGATGGAAGTGGGTTGGGAATAGATTAAGTAAAAGGAGGCAAAAGCATGTGGACACTTTTTAATGAAGAGACTAGTGTGGAGATAGGAAATATTCTAAAGGGGGAGGGAATATGGTTGCTAGCATAGTGAGTAATAGAAGGGCAAAGATGGACAGTGGTGTCATATGGTGAGCCACAGAGGAAGGGAACTGTTTTGAATGAGTGTGGAGAGATGAATAATGAACCTTAATGAGGATTAGGGAGGGCTGTTATCTAGTACTGAACCCACATTTAGACATAATGGATGGAGCTGCTGAGTTTCACAGAAGGGATCAGAAAATGAAGATGAAGAAAGAGTGAATAAGAGAATCTGGATGGTGTTTGACATGTATGGTGGGGTTAGAGAAGTGGTGGATACTTCTAGCAGTGATGGAAACTGTTAAGCAAGTACACTAGGTTGTTTCTTATGTGGAGTAAGTTACTGCAAGATAGGATACAGATAATGTTTTTTATTGGGAGCTGTCAGATCTCATAGTGGTAAGGAAGAGACTGCAAAGATGGAAAGACAGTAAGGTGTGGAAGTGAAATCCTAGTATATGAAAAATATGGGAGTTAATGAACTGACTAAAGGAAATGGTACTCAGGTTAGCTGGAAACACTAGTACTTTAGGGAGAAAGGACGAGGTAGAACTGAAGTGGCTTGATAGGCAGAGATAATGGGCAATAGGGTGAATAAAAATAGAAAGCATGATTCATAAATGTGAAAAGATGTTGTAGAAACTGCATAAGTTGTGGAGGAGGGGGAGTCTGTTAGAAGAGAAAGGAGGATGTAGAAAAATGGAAGATATATTAAGAACTAGCACATGGAGATGGCTCTGGGTAGAAGGCAGGGTTGTCTGATTGGGCAGGAGGAACTGCAGACAAAACAACTTGCATGGAAATGAAAGGAACAAAGAAAGAAAGCATGGATATCTAGGCTGAAGAACAGGGTAGTATACACACACACAAAGATTATGGAGGCCTACAAGGATTTATTTGCTGAACAGTATAAAACAATCAGGGGGTGTATTTTGCAGAATGAAATAAGCCACTGGTGGAGAATGTAGACAGGCAGAAGCTGTATTGTTAGATTAGTTTAGGAGGGGTCGTGGCAGTTATTAAACATTTGATGGGATGGCAGTTATCCAGTTGAATTTTATGCACTGGCATGTTTGGAGAGGGGTCTCTGTCTGGCGGAAATTTTGAATGTTATTTTAGATAACAGTTAAGTTACTATTTTTTTGAGGGAGCTATGGTTAACCATATTGTTGTCTAAGGGTAAAGGTTATCCAGAATATCTGGTTGATATCCTTACCCAGCACTGATGCAAAGTTGTTTGCAGGGTATTAAATGCAAAGTTGGTGGGGGTTTGCCCCAATTTTTGCCTCCAAAGAAATTAATTTTGTCATGCACAGGTCTTGTATAGATCACGGAAATTTCCTTCTATATAAGATGGGCTAAATACTGGATTACAGGAAGCTGCAGCAGTCCTTATAAATGTGCAAAAATATTTTGTTCTGTTTATTTTTTCTGCATTAGAGCAGTTGATAAGAAAGGGCATGTTAATGTGGATTATAGAAAAATTCCAATACATTATCCAGGCATCCTTAAAGATAAATCATTTATTTGTAACTTACAATTATTCCCAAACCTCAAAAATGGCAAGTTAGTCCTATTCACCCCAAAATGGTACTGTGAAAAAAACCCCTAGTTTGCATTAACCTTCTTAAACCATACCAGGATTGAACTTATGTCTCATACAAAATTTCGAGGAGTAACTGTTGATGGAAACTTCAAGTCTAATGGCCACACAAGAGACGTTATTTAATAAGCCAACAAAAAGATAGACCACTGTATAAAATCAAGCCTTTCCTCACCTTTGATGCTAAAAAAGCACTTATTATCCTCATTACCTCTCCCAGCTCTTCTCTATGCTGCTCCAAAACAGCTCAGTTTGCAAACTACAATACTATGTCTTCTTGACTAATGTTGTAATAAGGTTGAAAAATTATTAGCTAACATAACTAATAAATCCCATTATTATCTTTCACTGAAGAAACCATCTATGCTAAATCTTCCTCATTACTTATCCCATTTGCGACTGCTAGTCATGCACAAAAATCTGGATAGGCCAGATCAGTGACCAGTCTTAGAAATATATTTCAACATTATCTACCAAGTAGAACATTCATGTATACCAATACAGTACTTCTCCAATTAAGTAATTCAAATAACTCTGAAGGTGACTCAGTATATTCCACATATGTTATAAGACTGTGGAACTCTTTACCTCTTGCCCTCTGACTAATCTCTACTCTTGGCTGACCATTAGCAACTCAGTCCATCTCATACTAATATCAGTCTTCTCCTACCTTTGTTACCCTGTTTCAGAAGCTGCATTATGCCATCATGAAACATAAATATCTGTAGATTGTGTGGATTTTTTTTAAATTAAAGACAGATTCTATTTTTTTTTAAAACCTCTCTAACCTCGTTTTCATGGACTGCATTATAACTAGTGGTGCTGTTTTTTTTTTCCATTTTGTTGTCTGAGATTGTTATTTGGTCTTTAGGAAAATCTGTCAACTGTGGACTGCACTTAACTAGAGCTCTTTCTTTCCTTTTCTTTGCATTTGACTGTGGCTGTTAGTTGGATTTGAGGGTATTTCAGCTAGCAGAGAAAGCAATTTCAAGATGCCTGGATTATACACTTGTTATGCTTTTTCTTTCTTGGAGTTTAGTCTTCAATCATAAAAACTGGAAATAATAGCTCCAGATGTTGTATTAGTTTTCCTGTCAACAGTGTCTTCCTATGAAGCCTTTTATTTTCCATTCCCTGTACAACTGAAATACTATTTCACATGTAAAATAAGATCTTTTAAAAGTGGAGTGTTTCATTTGCTTATTTGACAAAGAGTATGTCTGCTGTTTTAATTTTATAGTGAAGTGTACCTTGAAAGCACTGGTATGACTCTCTGCCTATTGAAGAGTGACACTGCTTAGACATCACCTACCAAAGTATAATGCCGGTTGGCTCATTGAATCAGCAACTGTAGTCTTGATGTCAGATTAGCAGTATAAGTGGTGGCAACATATCATGAAAACAAGTAATGGGCTTAAGCATTTTGATTAGCTGGCACAAGAAGGATTGAGGATTTAGTGATTATAACCTTGTACTGAGGTGGCTTGCTTTTTAGTTGCCACTGTTTTTTCTGATAGGGAATTTAATTTTGAAAATTAAATGTCACAGTGGTTTATAACACAATGTACTGTGTTGTGCAACCCGTTGGAGCACTTTTTCAGGGCTTCCACTTTTCTCCACTGTGGTGCAAATGTGAAGTTGGTATATATAATTTAGAAGTGTGTGGGTGCAGAGCCCCCACACACACACACACACACGCACATGGGGGATGTAAGCTGTAAGGGGACTTGCACTCCTGCAAAAAAGATTGTCTTTTTTTTTTTTTTTTTTTTTTTTTTTAGTTTTTTACTCATTCTTTTCAAATTCAAATTTTTGATGAGCATTGAGTCAAAAATGTTGTGTTAGTGGTTGCTAGCTAAACAATTCTGAAACAGAAAGATGCAACTTATGCCGATGTGACAAGTGTTGGACGTAACCATTGCTAGTAGTGTACACTTGCTGTAAGCATCTGAGGCCAGTCCTTCTATTGCATACTTAATTGAATGGCTGCAGTGCAGATTTGGACTTCATAACCCTTACATCTCATTACAGTGGCTTTTCACAGGAATCCAAGTATGACATTCTCAGTCAATGGAAATTTGTCTGAAAAGTTAGACCCTAGCATGGGTGCAAGACAGAGATGTTTGCTATCTCTTACCCTTTTTTATTGATAGTAGAAATGTTGGTGCAAAAATTAAGGACATTTTTGATAGGATGGTGAATATTAGGGGAAAAGACTAGTATAAACATTGTGTTTGTGGAATTTAGTAAAGAGTCAGGCCTGGGCTTTCACCCATATACATAGACGGTAATTATAATCGAAGGAGACAGACAAACTGTATATGTAGGGCTTGCTGTCTCAATGTGCAGGAAGACGTATATGGGTTATACCCTTTTTTAATTTATCTATGTCTTTTGGGTTTCTAATACCATGGTGGAAATGGACCCCATTCCAAAGTTCATAAATTAGTACATGTTAGGCAGAAGTGCTCTTCACACCACCCGCAATGTGCTCAGTAATGACTTCTTCTGCAATTCATATGGAGCTACATGCACTGATAACATATCTAAGTATGACTGTAAATTCTTTTTTATAAGACCCATTGCTCCTACTACTATTGGAACTGTCTAAGTATCTTTCTTCCACATTGCCCTTGTTTTTTGCCTTCAAATCCTGGTATTTTATGACTTTGTGTATCTCTGTAAATAAGACACTGTACTCAATGGGTGTAGCAATTTGAATGATCACTGCTACTTTTGTCTTCTTTTAATGGACTACTATATCTGTTTTTTTTTGCATTTTTTTTTAACTGTTGGCAGTGGGTGATCCCATGTGATATAAACTTCATCATTTTCTATAGTGCTTTATGGCTCATGTTTCCAGTGTTTTTCAGTTACTTCAGTATTATAATGCTTGCACAATCTCCAATGCAACAGTCTTGCTACATTATTATACCTTTCAGTATACAGTCCTTCTGCCAGTAGTATATCACAGCCAGCAACTAGATGTGTGACTGTAGTATATCACAGCCAGCAACTAGATGTGTGACTGTAGTATATCACAGCCAGCAACTAGATGTGTGACTATAGTATATCACAGCCAGCAACTAGATGTGTGACTATAGTATTTCATAGCCAGCAACTAGATGTGTGATTATAGTATATCACAGCCAGCAACCAGATGTGTGAATATACTATATCCCAGCCAGCAACAAGATGTATGACTGTTTCAAATTCTGTTTTACAAAAGTTACATTTGTCGATTGTTCCCACATGTTCAATGGACTTGTAAACCAATGTGTACATAGTCCACTATCTTGGGCTTCCAATATTAATCCTTTGGCTTTTGGTTTAAATTTGTTTCTCCTTAACCATTCTCGTGTTTGATCCTGATCAACACGAGGTTGTTCTAAGAGTTTTCTGTATTTGCAACTATATTAATACATTTTCCACGTTTCTTGCCTTCTCATCTGATCCTTCATCTTATATTCTTTCTTTTATTTTTTTTTTTGGAACATTCAGTTGCTGCCCAATTTTTATCTACTTCTGGTTTGATTTCCATTCCGCTTGACACCAGTATGTTTCTGCTAAACTAAGCAGAGAAGTCATCTTAGACTTTTTCTCCTCATGTATTAAAAGTTTGGAAACCCAGAAAAAATCCCCTGCAAGTACAGCAGTGCACAGCTTAAAGAGACAATAATCCAAAAACAAAAAGCCAGCACCAGCACCCAAACTATAATCAGTTCCTTATATACATGATGTTAATTATAAACTATCCATTCATGTAGAACAAACTCCATATATTGGGGGAGCAGGTTCTTTAAGTTAAATGACTGTGTCATTCACCAGAAGGAAACACCCCATGGTTATCAAAACAGAAATATCAAAAAAAGGCAGCCCCGAAAATTAACAACAGCAATATTCAATATGCATAGCTCTTTAAAACACCATAATATGGGTTCACATTAAGTTGGTTTCCTAGGTACAAGAAATACTCGTCACAATATCCTGTTAATATTGCCCATTGCATATATTCATAGGCAATAGCTTGTTTAAACTAAAAAACAAAAATTACACTCCATGAGGTATATGCAAAACATCGGTAAATAATGCACCATACAGTAATTGTTGAAAATGATATGAAGATACCCATAGAGTACCCCTGTTATTAGAAAGATATCAAACACTCTAGGCCAAGTTCACTGTTCAAATGAATGTCCAATAGCAAAAATTGTGTTCATTAATTGAGCCCCTAACCATACATACATCCCAATAGTATGGTATATTGGAATCAAAATCCCTTAGTTGTAATAATTCCACATCGAAAACCTAATGATGGCATAGGATAAACAGTCAAATTGTTAGCATTCCCCAAACAAAGTTCCAAAAATTAGCCGACGAGCAAGAAACCACTTGAGCACAATTGCGAACACAGTCTAAACCAAAAGTACCTTCATGGATATTAATCCACCAAACAAAATCACCACATCAATGTTTCGTGCCCCAGTATGGCCTTTCCCTCATAAAAAGAATCGTGTTGTTACTCCCAGTGTCCACCACCAATTGAAAAAAAAAAAAAGAAAAAGAAAAAAGATGGATTATAAAGCTAGGTGCTTTAATTTCACCTGGGCTAAATGAAGTATTGTGAGCAGCCAATGGGTATTCCTTTTTCATGGATGGGTGGGTATATAAGGAGTGTGGAAGCTCTTTTTTTGGTTACACTGAGGAAGGCTTGAAATTTATGCCAGAATCAGTCTGTCTGTGATAACTTTATAATTAAAGTTACACTTTATACACCTTGGTGCTGGCTTTTTGTTTTTGGATGTTTTAAAAGTTTCACAACATTTGAATCTTGGTAGGTTAGTCGATATCTATGCAGTCCTATGATTGCAGATCTGTATATGTAATCAGTTTTGAGGCAGACCATACCTCCTTCAGAACGGGGAATATAAAATCTTATTATACCTTAATTTTTATAAATCATTTGATGAGCATGAAGCATCCTTCTTGCTTTCCTGTCCAACTGATCTAATAACTTTCAGAGCCAGTCAGTTACTCCAAAACTGTAAGTTAGAATAAGAAGAGCAAACTGGTTTACAGCTTGGAATTTGTTTCTCGATGTTAATGCTGTTTTCAGTATTAATTCTAGTCTTTTAAAATAATCCTTACCAAGTTTTATTGACATTTGTTCATGTTTTATTGCTGATTTTTCTTCATTTCCCAAATATTTATACACCCCCTCTTGCTGAAGTTCTTTATATCACATTCCTGTCCCAAAGTGACGTTTTCTTTGTGCTGCAACCTTCCTGCTTTAACGGTTGCTTTTGCACATTTATCAAGAGCAATTGACATTCTTATATCATCTGAAAAAGTTTTAACCACTTGCAGTTGTGCTTTTAGTTCCTCATCTAATAAAAGTATACAGTTTTAAATCATCTACAAAAAGAAGATGAGAAGTCTTTACACTTTGTTATTTTCTAGGAGCCAAATTATAGCCATTGTCTGTTAAGCAGACACCTTAATGGTTAAGGGCAAGTCAGAGTAACAGCAGTGACAGGGAGTCACCCTGGAATATCCCCCTTTTGAATTATGGGTATTAAGGTTTTTTCCTATGGAGGGAAAGATAAAGGAGAGGGGGGGAGCTGCAAGCATTAAAAGAAAGGGTAGAGTCTCTCTTAGGTAAATGATCAGAAAGAGTAGTGGCGTTAATAGAAGGATCAGGGTAGTAACAGTTATAATTTTATCAGTGGTGTTATATTTCTTTAACCATGCTAATGTATATGAATTGCAGATGGCACCAGAAATAATTGATTATGTGGATTGAGGGGAGATGGGGTTCCCAGATTTTAAGATGTATGCTATAGCTGTGAAAAATGGAACAGATAAGGGGGAACTGAAAATAAAATGTCACAGTAGGTTGAATAGGAGAAAAAGATCTAAAAATCAGGGTAAAGCCTGGATAAGAAAGACAGAGGAGGCACAGTAAAGGAATGGAGGGTTATGCAAGGGATAAGTGAGACTGGGCTAGAGACAAGGAAAAGCATATGCATGTTTTTGGACAATTGATTCAGAAATGTATTTAGAGAGTGACTGAAGTGTTGGTGGTGGAGTAATGTAAGGTGTGAGGTGTTTCTGTGGGATCAGAACAAGCCAGGTATTTTCAGGGAGCTGTGGATGAATTAGAGCAGTATGGCTTGAGAGAAGAGAGAGGAAAAACAAAGGAAAAAAACTGGCGAATCAAAGGCAAAGAAAAAGGAAGTGAAAGGGTTACTGTATCAGGCAGTACTAATGTCTTTAAGGGGATGTTGGATGGTTTGAAAATGTAGGGATATTAGGGAATTTGAATCAACAGGTAGAAGGAGTGGATAGAATTAATTTATAGGGACTTAGTTTGAATGGTATTAAATAGGGAGATGGAGAGGTTAAGGAAGAGGTTGATTTCTGAAATAGAAATATAGAAATATGGATGAATGTTGGGGAAATGTAGATAGTAGCTAAAAAGTTGCATACAGTGCAACCTTTGTATGATACACATATGCATTTAGTACACAGGTGGTACAGAGCACTGAAATGGATAAGGGAAAAAAGCATGTTGAAAACAGCAAGATGTTGGATGTGTTCATAGGATGGAATGGATAACCTGCAGACATTGTTGGGTTGTCTGGAGGTGCCAGAGTTTTGGCAGATGATGCAGGACACTTAGATGGAGATGTGCAGAAATGTTTCACTGAAAAGCGGCTGGTTTTGTTGATATGGAGTAGCTGCAGAGAGAACGAGATGGCTGAGAATGAGTGAAAGAGGAATTGTTGATTTCAGTGTTTGGGAAGAAATGTTATGGCAAAACCTGGAGGAGGATATGGTCAAGGGAGGGGTTCGGTCACATTGGTGGTGGAAGAGGAATGTGGACAACTGGAATGGGATCTGGTTGGGATGCAGTCGAGGGGAGGAGATTGTTGGTAGGTGAGGAAAGAGACGTAGGACAGAGAGGTATACTTAGTACAGGGTAGTGCCAGGGGTGTGGGACAAAGGTATGGTATACAAGATTTTTGGTGCATTGTCTTTATGTAGAATAATTTTTTTGGTAAAGTTATAGCAGATAAAAGATATTTATACTGAAAAGTCCAGATGTGGTATGAAAAATAATTATGTTATAATATTTAGTAGTGGTTGGAAGTCATGATGATTTTTTTTTTTTAATTAGAAATTAGTATGCCTTGTTGCAGCGTGTGAATTGTTTATTACAAAAATTAAAAATATCTAAGATCATTTAGAAAAAAAAAACATATTCAAACTATGGACAGCACAGTGGTGCAGCAGTTGCATTGTCACCTCACAGTAAGAGGTTCTCTGGTTCGATTCTCAGCTGGGAGCCTTCTGTGCGGAGTCTACATGTCTTCCCTGCGTTCGTGTGGGTTTCCTCTGGGTACTCCGGTTTCCTCCCACATTAGAAAGACAAACATCTGGAGCATTTCTCCCTGGGCCTCCTCTGAAAATTTGCTTGGTTCCAAGTCGGACCTTCTCGTAAACAAATGTTTTAAAAAAAATAAAAATAAAAAACTAAGACACCTGAAAAAAATTGAATCCTGATACTGGTTATAGAATTGGAAGAGAATTATTAGCAATGGCTGTAAAAGTTAAGAGAGTAATGGGAGGTTAATCATATAGAATGACCTGAAAATAAGTAAGGGGTGTGGAAAAGCAGCAAGGACTGTTTGTAGAACTCTGGGATAAAAAAGAAGCATCACTAGAAGAAATGATAAAAGTCACATAGCTGCTTGTGCAGATAATTTGATTACAGATGAAGTATTTACTAATGTTTTGAAGGTTTTACCTCTAAAGTTATGGAAGAGACAAGCAAGTGAATGAATATTGACAACATGTGAACTACTCGTATACTTATTCCAGATAATCTACAGTAACATGCTGGGCTGTTACTGAAAGGTTCTTTTTTGCCATTTTAGTAATAATGACGTTCTGTATATATATATATTTGTAGTGCTCATAATATGAATGTTCTTTCAGCAGTTTATGCTGGAATGGCTAGACTGTCAAGTTCCCAAACTTCCAAAAAGTAACATTTTATTCCCTTGGAAGTTCCTGCTCTCCCCAAAAATAAAATACTTTGACCTGACCATTTAGCTAAAACAACGAGCTCATTTATATTTCCTGCAAGGACTAATAAAAGATTACCTTTTCGCTAGCTGATTGTACTTGATTTTCCAGCATATTCTCTGTTTATTATGATTTATTTTCTTATCCAGCTTGAACTAACAATATCTATTCATTATAATTTATTTGTGTCTTACATAATGACTTGAATCTAGCCTATTGTATTCTCTTTCTCTTTCATCAGAACCGATTAAAGCATGCTGTTTGAGAAGCCTTTGTTTTATTTATTCACTGATTAATTTTATTATGATAGGTGATGCAATTTGCTTATATTTTAAAGAGGCTCCTTCTGACTTCAGGATTCAGAATTTAGGTTTCTAAAATGCATTTCATCATGTCTCACTGTAGGCATTCACTGTGCAGTTTGATTATTCAATATGTTTTACAAAAGCCATGCATTTCTGTGAACTGTACTCCACTTGAGGTCATTCAGTCTCAAAAATTACAGTGAGGTAAATTTTATTGCAATTGGGAATGGTGGGGTAAGAACGTTTATTTATATCCACACTGTTATCTCATGCTTCGTATAGTCAGAGATGTGTGAGTGACTGGAGTTATCGAAGCAGACTGCATCCCCCTACAAAAATGTGAGTCACTTTTAAGGCTTCTTGCAATTGCAGAACTAAGAAAATATTGGGTATAGAGGAGCTGTTTTCTCCACTATCCTGTGATTCTGTATGTACTATATTTTAAGATGTAGGGGTGTGGGGGAGCACAAATGGGGATTACCCCTGCAAAAAATAAATAAATAAATAAATACATTTTTGAAAGATCAGTTAATTTAGTGATAAGTATTGTTTTGTTGGCTTGTGAGTGGTATATTGATTCTTGATGTATGTTTACATAGATGATTCCATATACACCTATGTTACCTTGTATGATTTTTGCTTGTTTGTTGAAAATTGAGAAGTGACCTTCTGTCTGTGAGACTGTCCTGTAACTATATATAGAAAGTGCTCTATCCATGCTAGCTCACTTGCTCGTTCTCACATAAGTTGCATCCGACTCCTAGAGTGACCCTGCAGTCAGCTGTTGCAACCTGAGGAGTTTACAAAAGGCAGAAATGGTAATAGGTTGCTAGGTCTTTCTTCCGTATCCCACATGCAAGCATTCACACATGCCAGCAATGCGGAGTCTTTAATCCAGCTTGGGAAATATTTTAATCCTTGGAAATTGAAATCTGACATTTTTCGCTTTTGATTTCAGTAGCATTGCATGTTTATAATGTAGCTACCAAATTATTTATTTATTGATAATTATATAGCCAACAATCACTTCAATCTCAGTCATTGAATGTCTGTGTGAAAAATTCAGAACATAGTTAAAAAATGCTAGTATGTAATAAAATGGTATTGTGAGAGTCTTTGCCCCACACTCATCATTATATATCCTTAACTCTATGCATATCAACTAATGTAAGTGCAGCTGACAGTGTCAGCAAAATGAATGTCTGCTGATTGCCAACTTAATTTTCAGTTCATTTCTGAAGTTAGATAGCATTATTACCATTTATAAACAATAACATGAAAATCAAATTAATATGGATGAAGAAATGCTCAGCGAAAATAAAAACAGGAGACCTGAAGGGACAAGTCCATTCCCAGAGAGAGAGGGTAAATGCTGACACTTTACAAAGTCAACTGCTTTAGCTCATCCTCACAAAGCTCAGTTGTTACAGGTACTGACTGATTAAAAAAAATCTTTATGTTCAAGTGAAGAAAGAAATTAAATCTTTACCATGACCGCATGACAGGAGATTGATAACTATAAATGAGGCAGTAATGGAACTTGACAAGCAAATCCAGGAATTGCTACTTCAGAACGAATTTTCTTACAAGCAAAACATGCTATATGAAATGCAAAACTGCAAATAATCTTCAAACTTGAGCTGACAAAATTAATCGTCCTAGTTTTATCCTGCATAGAAGAGATATACAGACTTTACTGAAGACTAGATACTAAAACTGTTGAGGAAGGATTTTGATATATTGAACTGATTCTCCTGTCACTGTAGTTTAAACTACAAACATCCTCATCTAGACCCATTCCTGTTATCCTAAAATGTTTATTGCTGCAACAAAAATAAAAAACATTTTATGCATACCATGGTATTGAAAAACATCCTTTCTAATGGACATGGGATTACTATGGATAATGACTGTTTTACTTGAAAATGGAAAGTAATTACCTTGACAGCTTTAAAGCATCTGCAATTTAAATGCTCCTTTGGGAAGTATTTAGTTCTGTAGGCATAAAAGACTCCCTTTCTCTTAAAACATTGTGGTGTCAGTTTTTCTTACCTAATCATATCTAATCATGAAGTAGACTTAAAATGTCAAGCATATGTGTTAAGACATCAGCTTAAAAGTCAATGGCTTTCTGAAGACTCCTACCACATCTGTATCATCAAAAGAGCTAATTGTCATCAGCATCAGCCCCTTTTTTTCCTATTTTGAATATGGGTTGGGGTGTCACATCAACAGTAGCTATCACTTAGAACCAACATTCCCACCTGTCAGGTGGCTTGCCTTGCCACTAGCTATAATAATGGATTCTTCAGTGCACCAATTTGCCTGCAACTGCAATGTTCTGATTAGCGCTTCTATATTTCCTCCTAATAACAAGTCAGTTTTACCTCTTTATGAACTGAACACTCTCTGTGGCACTATGGTCATTGTAGTAACTAGTGTCTACCCGAATGCCATCTTTAGTTATAAGCTATGTGATGATAAAGGCTGCCCTTCCAACAGTGAACACATGGTCAACAAAGGACAGTTCATTGTCAACACAGGTTCCCGAATGCTTAACTGCAGGATGTGCTCAATGTGATAGTTACACGGGAGTCATGCAGGCATCAGGATACAAATATGCATTTCTTGGCATTTAGTTTTAGTTTATGGTATTGACACCAGTTGTTTGTTTAAGGCAGGCTGTCTAGTAGAATCTTGGTATCTTCTGGAGAATTTACAATAGCCCCAAGTTTGTAGTTGTCTGAAACTTGGATGGCTATTAACCCTCAATGTTAGCTTTGACCTCCGAGAAGTAAATGCTGAAGAGGAGTGGCCAAAGAGATGAACTCTGGGTACTCAGGAAGTGACAAATTTTTGGAGGAGGTGCGGCCACCAATCTTTATTTCCTGCATTCTGTTTGTGAGCCAGTCTGCTCTCCAGTGAGTTACGTCAGGATAAACATTTAGGTGAGAGAGTGTATCCAAGATACCCAATTATGGGAATGTGGTGAATGCCTTTGTGAGGTCTGCATAAATGTAGTGCACTGATTTGCCCTCATCCATTGCTTCAGTGACTTTTTTTGAAGAAGTCGACCATCTTAAGTATTCAGCACTTGACCTTTATGAATCCAAATTGAGTTGCTGAAGAGTCTTTTGGTTGGGTGTATGGATCTTTAATTACACAGGTCAGTTGAAGTCCCACCTTTGTGCAAGGGAATGACTGTTGCTGTCCTACATTCATCCAGCACATTGCTGAGTGTAGGGGATCTGGCAATCCGTGTTTCATGCTAACCAGGAGGCAGACTGGTATGTTATTCAGCCCCATTAGCAAAGTATTCTTGGCCTACGGTAACACTTTAAGAACTTGTTCTTGGGAGATGTTGAGGGAGATGTAGATGTGGGTATGTGATCTGAGAATATTGGAGGGGAGAGAGAGAGGTAATATTTCATCTAAATCTGTCAGTTAATAGAGTGGCTGTGTCCTCTGGGTCTGAGTATGTGATATAATTTACAATTAGCTCTGTGCAGTGCTGGGAATCTTTATGAGATTTCTAACACAGTTGAAGAGAGCTTTGTGGTTATCCTTTGCCTGGATGACTATTTTTACCTCATATATGGCTTTGCTTGACTTGGTCAGGGTCGGGAGTTGCTTGTTTAGTTTAACAAGTGCATTTCTAGCAACTTGAGAGTTAGATTTTTTTTTTTTTTTGCATGCAGTGATTTTGTTTATTATGTTCCCAACATAGGGGGTTATTTTTTATTCAACATTGTATTTATTTCTGAGTGGGACAGCTGCATCTATGCAGCTGTTTACATGTGCATAGAATTTTTCAGTAAAGGATTTTGCATAAACAGTAGGGTCATTAAGATGGGAGGTGCTTGTGAATTTAGCCATTTCATCACTCAGTTTTAGTAGAGTAACCTTCACATAATCTCAGAGTACAGTAACATTGGGAGGTACTTAAGTCTTCAGTCTTACAATGACTGTGACAGACTTGTCATCTACTTTTTCAAGAGAGGAAGTCACAACTTGTGGGAATAAGAACTGCTCAATATTACTAATCCTTAGTTGGGGTGTGAATTAGCTGGTCCTAAGAGTTTGTTTTGATGAAGTCCAGAAATCACTGGACATTTATGTTTAAGGATGTATAAGTCTCCAAGTTTATGGAAAGGTAGTTGATGTCTGCTAGGAGAATGGCATTTGGCTTATTATGTATGGACTGCATACAAGTTAGGTGGAATGGATCAAGGGTAACATGGGGCAGTTCTACACTGAGCTATGATATGACGTGATCTGGTATGATATAATGAGTTTGTTTGTTTGTTTGTGTCTTTCAGCTTTTCCCGGTTAGGGGTCGCCACAGCAGAACTCCGGTCCGCTAATGATTGGCAGTTGATTTTTATGTACCAGCTTGCCAGGCCTGACGCACAACCTTCAACGAAGGTACGCCCATTCACTCATGTCTCCATGCAGAAGACGCTCTAGCTGAGAATCGAACCAGACTGCCACTTACTTTGAGGCAACAACGCTACCGCAGCACCACCACCGGTATGATATAATGACTGTTGTTGTATATAATAAATTGCTACTAGAGAAATATGGAAGATCACTGCACCCCCCTACACTGTGATGTCTTCACTGGTAAGATCAAATCACAAAATGGTCTCCTTTGAAATAAAGATAAAAATAGACCTTCCACTAAATCCCAAAAACATCAAAAACTTTTCTAAGGCAAAATACCTCCTATTAAGTGACAGCATAGCTAGTTTACAAACTGCCCAAATTCAGAAAACATAGAAGCCTATAAAGAGACATAAACAAAAGCCTTATATGACCGCATAAAGAAATGCATATAAATGGCAGATCCCAACCAAAATAAGCCCAGGTCAAACCACAAAAACAAGCCACCTGGGTGGACCCCTGGTATAAATAGGTTGTACAATAAAAGAAAGTAAATACTGTCAAGAAGTAAGAGAGAATGCACACAAAAGAGCAAAAAATCCCTCATTAGTCTCACCAAGCAAATCAAGTAATTAGTCAAATCATCAAAAGCAGATTTTGAGGCAAAAATAGCCTTCCAAGGTAAGGATAAACATAAGGCACTTTTCAGTTATATCCACAATTTTAAGGGCAATGCCAAGACTGTGCAGAATTAGTTGTAGACCGCATCACCTATACTCAACCAAAAGATATAGCAAATCTGCTGGTTGATAAATTCAGCTCAAATGTAAGCTTCCCATCAGCCACAATTATCCCCAGTAAACACCCTCCACCATTCCGCTACCAGTTATCACCAAAGAACAGGTCACCACAGCACTCTCTAAAGGTAAAAACACTGCTTTGATGGGTCCCAACAATAGGGCAGGATACCTATTAAACAGCTTGAATCAGGACCAGTCAGGCCATTAGGATCTCTATTTAACCACAGCCTCTGGACTGGCTTTGTCACTGTAGAGTGGAGGACAGCAACAGTCATCCCTCTGCATAAAGGGTGGGGCCATCAACCTTCCCTGGAAATTACAGACCCATAAGTTTGTATGTTATATGGAACTGTACGTTATATGGAAGACAATGGATAGAACAAATCACGGATCTGATAAATAATGACCTAGAAAACCTCCAAACACTGAATTCACCCCAATTAAGCTTTGTCAGGGACAGGCCATGCCTACTAAATTTGGTGGACATCTTTGAGAAAGTCACTAATGCCATGGATAAGGGTAAAACAGTGCATACTGCCTATCTTGACCTGGCCAAGGCATTGGATACAATTCCCCACTCAGGTATTATACATAAGCTGACAAAGCTGGGCATAAATCCTTATATCTCCAGATAGATAGCTAGTTGGCTCACATACAGGGCACTTGTTGTTATAGTAGGTGAATCCAGATCCAGCAAGAGGCCAGTTACTAGTGATGTGCCACAGACCTCAGTGCTGGGACCATTCATGTTCAGAATATACTTCTCTGAAGTCAAGAACAATGTGGAAGGCCTCTGGATGACAAAGTTTGCTGACGACTGCAAGTTGAGGGCAATTATCAAATCCCTGAATGATGTAGATATCTATCAGGAGAATATAAATCAGACAAGTGATTGGTGCCAGAACCATAGCCTAAAACTAAATACAGAAATAGATTACCATACCCTTTTGGAAATTAAATACCCCTGCAAATTACAACATTTATAGCACACCCCTAAGAGTAGACTCAGAGGTGAGAGATCTAAGTACACAGACAAAGAATAGCCTAAACTTTAACCATCATGTGTCCACAGTAGTGATAAAGTGCTATGTGCCACAGCTTATAAGTAAAGGTATGGCATCCAGATGCAAGTAAATTATAGTCTCACTGTACTCAGCCTTTATTAGACCAACAACTGAGTACAACGTGACATTTGGCAGGTACTACACTGAGCACTTACAACAGCTGGAGCGACCTCAGAGGTTCCTGACAAAGAAAATACAGGGTGCAAACAACATGTCCTGTATGGACAGCCTAAAAGCCCTATCCCTTTACTTTGTCTCCTACTGACTATTAAGGATGTCCTATGCCTAATCTACAAGACCTTCACAATTCCAGCCCTAATGGAGTTGTTGCACATCCTCAAGACAAACAGAACAGGAGTCTCCCCATTCTAGGGATCTAAACCTGCTCTGTGAATTAAACAAAACAAACTGGAGAGACAGATATGTGTTTCAGAGGGGTCTATATTATAAGAACAAACACTTAAAATGTTGAGCACCAGTTTGTTGACATGTTTTAAGTGAACACTCTTATAAGCAAAAGCTCTAAAGATCTAAAACATTAAGTTCAAAATGTCATAGTTGGCCAACACATGCAAATGTAGCAGTGATGTAAAGATGTATACATTATGAATTATGCATGTTTACCTTAATTTTAGTGAGATATCGGAGTTGGTATATATAATTAGCAGGGGGGTGTGGGGGCCACAGCCCCCCTACAAAAATTAGAGCAAAATGAGTGTATGTGTGTTAATTGGTTTGTGTTTCGGGGAAAGTGCCATTTTGGACAAGTGCAATTTTGGAGAGATACTGTTGGGAATTGGTAAGGTTATTTCATTTACTTTACAAACAGGAAGTATTGTAGCGTATGATTAGGGTGTTCGTTACAAGTAAAATTTACTGTGTGTACAGTTTATGTTCAATGCAGTAGTGGGGGATTGGTGTTGGGCAACTAAAATATTTTAAGTATGTCGGTTTCAACTTTGTCAGCTTTCGCTTATAAGAGCGTTTGCTTAAAACGTGTCGACAGTGATGTGTTTGATATTTTAAGCATTCATTCTTATAATATAGATGCGTTTCAGAGATTACCCCTTTCTTTGGAACAGGCATTTGACATTAAGCAGAGCCCTTCCTCTGGCCCTCTTTAAATGTAGTTCAGATCAATGGATGAAGAATTGCAAATTCATTCCTGGGGTAGTGCCAATGTATGTTATGGACAGGGGCAATCTGTAAAATGTGTAAAATGCTCAAGGCATTGGCACAAATCTATGCCATCCCCTAGTCCCTGGGGACAATGTAGCTGGTGATATTGGGTAATATTGGCTAGGCTTGTAAGGACTATTAAGCCATTAGCCTAGTAATTTCCTATGAACCTATCAACCTAGGAGTTCTTGGTTGTTGTCTTGTTTAACAAGTTTAGAGAAGAGATGGTTCTATAAGAATATGCCACCCTTAGTGCCTTTGTGTAATGTGGTTGGCTAGAACATTTAATAGGCACTGAATCTCTGCACTGATGTAGTGTGTTCACTGTGTTTGTAACCAGGCCTCTATGCTGATAACATATATCAGTGTTTTCCAGGGAAAGGAAAGATTGTAGATGGCATATTTTTTGTTGAGACTCTTGGCACTGAACTTGTGTTCTGTTGAGTTATGTTGGAAGCTTTACAAGATAGATAATGCCTGAAAAAACACTATGGGGATGGAAAAGAATTTAGCTATTATATGAAGGCCTTGGGTAACAAGTGCGGGCCATCAGTGGCAAAGCAGTATGGACTGTCTACCACCTCTTCCCAGGCTCATATATAACCATACCGCTCAACCTCATAGTACAAAAAATCTGGACAAAGGCCCAAACATAGGGACAGATTTTAAATAGTCCTGTTATAAACATAGAGTAGAAAGTTGCTAGAATAATAGGATTTGTATTAGTGTGCATTTTTCTGAAGGATATAAAGTTTGAAACTCAAATGCATGTCATTATTTAGTGACTTCAATCCTTAGTGATTTGCTAGAAAATCAAAACTTTTATGAGGAGTAGACCAAAAATGTGAGACAAAAATCTGGATACTTGAGAGGTATGTATGTATTATACTCCTTTTTAATGACACAAGATGCTAAGACAGTTGTTGAAATCAGTAATCTTTTGCTTATGTTTTGGCATAATTCTTGCTGATAGTAAATACTCCTCAAGGCTAGGTTCATATTCATATTCTAAGAGCTCCATCTTGTTTGTTTTCATATAGTCTAGGGATGTATGCCCATGTGTACTGTGACATGGCTTTGATTAATTTAAACAGAGTTTGTGGCTGGATGAAGTGCATTGATTATGTAGTCAGATTTCATTTTGCTTGCATTGGGGGTATTGCATACATAGATACTGTCAGACTGTGACAGATTTTACCTTTACTTAGCTATGATGCTGCACAGGGTATACCGAAGGTCGGTTTAGCTTTAATATCCCCCTTGGTACATTTGGATTGTGTGTGAGCATCCTTATCCCATTAACAAAGTTTTGATGAAGTGGCTTTTCATTGTGCCTTTTGGGATCTATTTGTGAGATTTATAGCACATCCTTTGCCTGTCTTTAGGTTAGCTGCTAGATTTAAATAATGGTTTATAGATAGAAACTGAAAGCATAGTTGTGTCATTCATTAGTTTTCTTTCATAGGAAGAAATGTGGCTTTACAATACATTTCAGTCAGCACAATATAACCTAGCAGTAGTTTTGATAGCGGTCATTATATGGCAGAGAAAATTGTCAATGTCAGAAAGGGTCAGCTTTGTACTATGAGGATATTTATTTTTTTCTTGGGTAGCCCAGACAAACGTCTGGGACTTCTTCAGTTAATAAAGTCTTTATTGCATCAATTTTCTATTGATTTTTCACAAGATGAACATGGACAACAGCCTTATAGTCAGCAGGTAGGTTCAGTGAACAAGTGTTGATGCATACTGAATTAAAGACGTTAAAGATGTCAGTTACTGTATGCAGTATATATGTATATATTTAGACAGCTGTAATCAGGAAAAGCAAATGATCAAAAGAACATTTTTTTTCTTTGTTATTCAGCCTGGCGGCCGCTTTGTGTTAGTGTTGTGATACAGCAGAGTCTAGGAATTGACCCTTTTCCTGCTGTTACACGATCTTGGAGTTGGCATATGTAGTTAGCAGGGGGTGTGGGATACAGTGGGACTTGCTCCTTACAAAAAATTTCTTTTTTTTTTTTAATTTGATCTAAAATAATCACTTGTTTTTTTCACTCTTTTGAATGTTCATTATGTGATGATATGATCATTAGACATGTGTCTCTCTCTGTGGCACTGAAGGTGGGATCTCTGGTTACACATGACTGATTTTGTTCCCAGGTCTCCTCTGAAAAAGAGGTTAAGTGCCTACTTGGCAAAAAAATAAATAAATGCACTCCATTACTCCTGTTTTCATGAGTATTTCATATGCCACAGCAGCTAGGATGGAACAGAAGATTTGGTCTTGGCTTGTGTTGAATAACAAGTGGACCATAGATTGTTAAGTTATCGGCTGTTTATTGTACACCAACATAAATCCATCTGCATGCGCATCCAAGACTTGCTTACTACAGCCCCCCCACAATACTGCTTTAACTGTAAAACAGAACATAGTCACTGTTCTACATCCTCCCCCTTGTTCCTTATTTCAAATATAATGACAATGTGTTTTTAATATTTTCTTAAAACACATTCAAGAATTAAGCATCATATTATCACAACATAGCCTGTCTGATTTCATGTCCAATTCACTGTATATATTTACGATTGGGTTTGCAGACTCTTCCTGCCTGAGTCACATACAGATTTTGATGTGAATTAGAAACAGGAGCTGTCTTTAGAGGTTTACTCGGTACTGAAACATTACTTTCTACTTCAGAACTGTTCGACTGTCGGTCTTCTTGGAGTTGATTGGATGGTGGTTCAGTCAAGCGATCACTAGTACATAATCTGTTGTGGCTTTGGTTCTGGGACAGGCAAAATGTGTCTGCGATTTCTTCTGTAGTCTACTCCTTCTGACTGAATTATATAGGACCTTGTTTCAGCACAAATGTCCCTCACAATTTGTACATGATCATGACCTTTCGAAGTCTGCATTCTAACAACTTCACCTTGCAATAATGGTCGAAGAGGTCTGCTGGTTTTGTCATAGGATAACTTCTGAGAGTGGCCCTTTTTTGACAGTTGAACTTTGAACTTTGACTACCTTATTACTATTGGAGTTTGGCCTTAACAGCTGTTTGCTAATTGGAAGAGTCGTACGTGTTTGTCATGACATTGATCTTTGAGCTGGTCAACCAAGTGTCTGGTCATGGGGAAAGTTTTGAAGGTTTAGTAAATTAAGGAATACATCAGTGCCATCTATTTTAGATGTTTCCATTAAATGCTTTGCACTGCGGACTGCACATTCAGCCAGACCATTAGTTTGTGGGTATTCTAGGCTGCTGGTTAAATGAATAAAATCCCAAGATGCAGCAAATTCTTTTAAACGTTGACTAGTGAATTGTGCACCTTTATCTGAAATTACTTTATGTGGTCTTACATGGACTGAGAAGTGCCTTTTTAGTTTTGCAATTACTGTGCTAGGTGTCAAATTACAGAATAAGTCAATTTCAAACAATCTAGAGTATGAATCAACTAGTACTAGGTAATGTTGGCTGTTCCATTCGAAAATGTCTACCGTTACTGTTGATCATGGTAAATCAGGGATTGGGTGAAGGTGAAGAGGTTCTTTTCGCTCATGTGGTTTGTTACTGTTGCAAACTGAACATGAAAATGTCTCTTTTCAATATCTTTAAACACTTAGTGCTAGAACACAGAGCATCTTGTCCTAATTTAATTGACTCAGTGCCTGGGTGGCCTCTGTGCAGAATTTTTTATATAGTCTTTTTGCACTTTTGCAATGATTTAGAAACTACTACTTTAGGGCTCTTCATAATGATGCCATTTCCCACCATCAGCTCATCCCTAAATGGGAAATACTGCTGATTTTCAAGTGGCAGACTTGTTTGTGTGTTGGCCAGCCTTGGTTGATAATATTACTCAATATTTGAAGTACTGAATCTGTAGCAGTGTGGTTTCTTAACTCACCAAGCCGTAATGATGAAATATGCTTGACTTCCATTACTTAAAAATCAGCTGTTTCATTTTCGTGTTTTTCTGTCATCTTTCTCGGTGTGTGTGACAAGGCATCAGCAAGGTACATGTGTTTGCCTTTTGTGTAGACAATCCTAAAGTTGCATTTTTGCAGCTTTAACATTGTGCATTGCAGTCTTGCTGGGGCTGTGTGTATCGCCGTGTTCAAAATCATTACTAGTGGCTAGTGGTCACTTCCAATCAGGATTTGCCTTCCATACATATAGTCATTGAATTTGGAGCATGCAAACACAACAACAAGTTCTTTTTCTATTTGTGCAGAGTGTATCTCAGTTTGAGTCATGGTATGAGATTCATATGCAACTGGAATGCCCTCCTGAAGACATGCTGCACCAAGTCCATACTGAGAGGTGTCACAGGTAAGCATCACAGCCTTATGGACATCATAGTATCTCAGTGTGGGTGGACTAGCAATTTAAAGTATCAAATGTCTCTTGGTGCTGTTCATACCAAGACCATTTTATATCCTTACGTGTCAGCTCACACAATGGTGCAGAAACCTCACTAAGGTTTGGGATGAATTTTCCTAAATAGTTAATCATACCCAGGTAACACTGTAAAGATGTAATTTTTTTCTGAGACTGGCATTTCATTGATTGCTGCTATCTTTAATGGATCTGGCTGTAGCCCTGAACTTGTGAATAGGTGACCAACATAGGTGATTTCTTTCAGTTTAAATTTACATTTTAAAGGATTTAGCTGGGGGTTGAACTCACATGAACAGTCTAGAACTTTCTTGAGATTTCTGTTATGTTCCTTTTCTCCATTGCCTCCAACAATAATGTCATCCACAATAATGGCACAAGGATATCCAACAAATATCTGTTCCATGGCATATTGTAATACCTCACTGGCCCGAACTGATCCCAAAAGGCATCCTCAAAAACCTGAATCTCCAAAATGGTGAACTGAATGTTGTTAATAAAGAAGATCTGTGATCCAGTGAGATTTGCCAAAAACAGTTTTTGGCATCTTAAACTGAGAAAACAGTGGAATTTGGCATTGGTTCTGCTACATCCTCTACTGTGCGCATTGGGTGATAAGGATGTTTAAAGGATTTATTTAAGTCTCTGGGACCAATGCATATCTGAATGTCATCTGAGCTTGTCTTGTGGGCAGCAACCATAGATAATTCCCATTCAGTAGGCTCTGCCACAGTAGTAAGAACACCTAAATTTATCATCCTGTCTAATTCTGTGTTTAGTCTACTTTGCATTGCTTCCAGGATCTTATGTGCAGGTCTAACAACTGGGTTTACTTTGTGGTTCAGCTTCATGGAATATGTAACTGGAAGCATACCAATTCCATCTTTGAAGATGCTGGCATATAATTTAAAGATATGTTGTGAAAAAATGTCATTTTCATTTGTATTTAGACGGTGAACTTCTTTATCGAGCAAAATCAGTCTCGTTCTTAGGCTGTCTTCTAAGCCTAGTAATGACTGTTCATCTCTGCTGACTATATAGAGTTGTAAATCAAAGGTGTTGCCTGCAGAATGACAAGAAAGAACTACAGTGCCATCTGTCTGAATTTCTTTGCCACCATAAGCAACTAGTTTTGTGCTCCTGGTTAAGTGAAGATTCTCTCCAGCTTTTAATTTTGTATAATCTTTTGCTGACTTGACATTACATTTGGATTGAGTGTCTACTTTAAGCGCTACTGTTTTCCCATTAATATTTCACTCTGCTGACAAGTGTGAATTCACTGCTTCAGCTGTTTCTCCAACTAGAGAAATACTATCAGCATAAACAGTTTCATCATTGGCATCAGGGTCTGTTACAGTCTTAGTTTGATACACTGTCTTCTTTGGATAAAGTTTATTATGAGTCTGTGTTGATTTGCAGAATTTTTAAAAATTATTCCACTTTTTGCATTTGTGACACTGTTGACCATAGGTTAAGCACTTTTCTCATTTAGGTTTATGATTGCCTCCACAATTGTGACAATTAACAATGGGAGGTCGTGTGGCATAGCTCCTTAGTTTACACTTATGAGGCTGTATCATCTTAGTTCTTTGTTACATGCTGCCGAAATTTGCAGCAGCAGATACAGCAAGCATAATAGTCTGTTTTTCTGTGATTTCATATATCTGCCAAATTTCAGTAGCTTTTCTCAATGTTAATTCACTATCAAGTAGTAGAATTTTCCTCACTGTATCATTATTAATGCCACATACATGGCGGTCCTTTATTAAATAATTTTGTACAGCCCCAACTTTGCATGTATTTGCTTTATTTCTTTAGTCAGTAACATTTGCTTCAATAATTTCACCAGGCTTTTGATTTCCTCTATTAAATTTATGTCTCTCCATCGTTATATTCTTCTGGGGATTACACAGTTCTCAGAATTTATGCTTTAAGCATTCTGGATCATCACGCATTTGAGCTTCAGCAATGGCACAGCAGTTTTCCCCCTCTCCTGCATAAACAGTGGGTGCGTATACAAAAGAACATTCTCGCTCAATAGTCTCTGAGCCTGCCAAACTGGGAAGTTTAAATGCTCATGTGCGTGCATCTTTGAATGTGCAGCTGCTATGAAAATATCATATTCTTGTGCAAACACATGCCAATTTTCTGCAACATTGTTATCAAACAGCAGCAGTTCAGGTCTACGAAATCCTTCTGCATTGCCGTCAAAGTATATGCATTTACCTTTTGCACTTCAGACACTCATTGCACTTTGAGGAGACTTAGTTGCCAATGACTTCTGATACCATGTTGAATAACAACTGGACCAGAGATTGCAAGTTATCTGCCATTTATTGTACAACAACATAAATCCAGTGGCATGCACAACCAAGACTTGCTTAGTACCACCCACCCAACACTGCCTCAAATACAGTGGCGGTCAAGGTACAAAACAACATAACAGTCACTGTTCTACAGCTTACCCTTCTCAGGAGAAGCGGTTGGCTAGGTCCTGTGGGTCAGACATTATAGGGCTTTGGATAGAAGCTACATCAAGTTGTATAATGAGCAAATAGACAATCACTATAACTTACCAAACATTATGATGGATGGAGCCAAAGACAGAGAGGTGTGAAAAAATGCACCCATAGCCTAGAATTTTAGTGATTTTTTTGTATCAGGCTTGGAGGAAGAATTAGTCCTTAGCCAGGTAATGTAGTGATTTCTAGTATCAGGTAGGAGTAAAGAATGCACACATTGCCTGCTATTGCTGTGAATTCTAGCATCAGATAGGAGGAAAGAATGTACCCATAGCCTGGTATTGTAGTCATTTCTAGTGTCAGGTAGGAGGAAAGAATCCACCAATAGCCTAGCATTGTAGTGATTTCTAGAAATGGGGAAGGAGGAAGAATGCACTCATAACCTAGTATTGTAGTGATTTCTAGCATTATGTAGGAGGAAAGATTGCACCCATAGCCAGATATTGCAGTGATTTGAAGAATCAGGGAAGGAGGAAAGAATGCACCCATATCCTGGTATTGTAGTGATTTCTAGTATCAGGTAGAAAGAAAGGATGCACCATAAATTGGTATTGTACTGATTTCTAGTATCAGAGAAGGAAAAAAGAATGCACCCACTGCCTGATGTTGTAGTGATTTCAAGTATCAGGTAGGAGGAAAGAATGCACCCATATATTTTTATTGCAGAGATTTCCAGTATATCCTGGTATTATAGTGATTTCTAGTATCAGGTAAGAGGAAAGAATGCACCCATAGCCTGATATTGTAGTGATTTCTAGTATCAGGTAGAAGGAAAGGATGCACACATATCATGGTTTTGTAGCTATTTTTACTATCAGGGAAGGAGAAAAGAATAGACTCGTACCTTGGTATTGTAGTGATTTCTAGTTTCAGGGAAGGAGGAAAGAATGCAAACATAGCCTGGTATTGTTGTGATTTCTAGTATTAGGCAGGAGGAAAGAATGCACCTATATCCTGATGTTGTAGTGATTTCTGGTATTAGGCAGGAGGAAAGACTGTACCCATATCCTGGTATTGTAGTGATTTCTGGAATCACGGAAGGGGAAAGAATGCAACCATATCCTGGTATTGTAGTGATTTCTAGAATCAGGGAAAGAGGAAAGAATGCACACATAGCTAGGTTTGTAGGGATTTCTAGTATCTGGTAGGAGGAAAGAATGTACCCATATCTGGTATTGTATTGATTTCTAGAATCAGGGAAGATGGAAAGAATGCACCAGCAGCTTGGTACTGTAGTTATTTCTAGTAACAGTGAAGGAGGAAGGAATGCACCCATATCCTGGTTATGTAGTTATTTATAGTATAAGGGAGAAGAAAGGATGCACCTATATCCTTTTATTGTAGTGATTTTTAGTATAATTTAAGAGGAAAGAATGCACCCCTAGCTTGGTGTTGTAGAGATTTCTAGTATCAGGTAGTAGGAAAGAATGCACCCTTAGCCTTGCATTGTAGTGATTACTAGTATCAGGTAGAATGAAAAGGATGCACCTGTAAAATGGTATTGTAGTGATTTCTAGTATCAGGGAAGGATGAAAGAATGCACCCATAGCCTGGTGATGTAGTGATTTCTAGTATCAGGTAAGAGGAAAGAATACACCCATATCCTGGTATTGTAGTCATTCATGGTATCAGGGAAGGAAGAAAGAATGCACCCATATCCTGGTATTGTAGTGATTTCTAGTATCAGGCAGGAGGAATGAATGCACCTGTAGCCTGGTATTATAATGAGTTCTAGAATTGTGGAAGGAGGAAAGAATGCACCCATAGCCCTGTATTGTAGTGATTTCTAGTGTCAGGCAGGAGGAAAGATTGCACCCGTAGACTGATATTGCAGTGATTTATAGAATCAGGGAAGGTAGAAAGAATGCATCTATAGCCTGGTATTGTAGTGATTTCTAGCATCAGGTAGGAGGAAAGAATGCACTCATATCCCAATATTGTAGTGATTTCTAGTATCAGGGAAAGATGAAAGTATGCACCCATATCCTGGTATTGTAGTGATTTCTAGTATCAGGTAGAAGGAAAGAATACACGCATATATTGGTATTGTAGTGATTTCTAGTATATCCTGGTATTGTAGTGATTTCTAGTATCAGGTAAGAGGAAAGAATGCACCCATATTCTGGTGTTGTAGTGATTTCTCGTATCAGGTAGAAAGAAAGGATGCACCTATATCCTGGTATTGTAGTGATTTCTAGTATTAGGCAGGAGGAAAGACTGTACCCATATCCTGGTATTGTAGTGATTTCTGGAATCATGGAAGGGGAAAGAATGCAACCATAACCTGGTATTGTAGTGATTTCTAGAATCAGGAAAGGAGGAAAGAATGCACACATAGCTAGGTTTGTAGGGATTTCTAGAATCTGGTAGGAAGAAAGAATGTACCCATATCCTGGTATTGTATTGATTTCTAGAATCAGGGAAGATGGAAAGAATGCACCAGGAGCACGGTACTGTAGTTATTTCTAGTATCAGTGAAGGAGGAAGGAATGCACCCATATCCTGGTTATGTAGTTATTTATAGTATCAGATAGAAGAAAGGATGCACCTATATCCTGGTATTGTAGTGATTTCTAGTATAATTTCAGAGGAAATAATGCACCCCTAGCTTGGTATTGTAGTGATTTCTAGTATCAGGTAGTAGGAAAGAATGCACCCGTAGCCTTGCATTGCAGTGATTATTAGAACAGGGAAGGAGGAAAGAATGCAACCATAACCTGGTATTGTAGATATTTCAAGAATCAGGGCTGGAGAAAGAGTGCACCCATAGCCTGATATTGTTGTGATTTCTAGTATCAGGTAGAATTAAAGGATGCACCCATATCCTGGTACTGTAGTGATTTCTTGTGTCAGGTAGGAGGAAAGATTGCACACATAGCCTGATATTGCAGTGATTTCTAGAATCAGTGATGGAGAAAGAATCCACCCATAGCCTGATATTGTAGTGATTTCTAGTATCAGGTGGGAGGAAAGAATGCACCCATAGACTGGTATTGTAATGATTTCTAGTGTCAAGTAGGAGGAAAGATTGCACCTATAACCTGATATTGCTGTGATTTCTAGAATCAGGGAAGGGGGAAAGAATACACCAATAGCCTGGTTTTGTAGTGATTTCTAGTATCAGGTATGAGGCAGAAATGCACCCATAGCATGGTATTGTAGGCTATTGTAGTGATTTCAAGTATCAGGTAGGAAGAATGAATGCACTCATATCCTGGTATTGTAATGATTTCTAGTATCAGGTAGAATGAAAATGATGCACCTGTAAATTGGTATTGTAGTGATTTCTAGTATCAGGGAAGGATGAAAGAATGCACCCATAGCCTGGTGATGTAGTGATTTCTAGTATCGGGTAAGAGGAAAGAATACACCCATATCCTGGTATTGTAGTCATTCATGGTATCAGGGAAGGATGAAAGAATGCACCCATATCCTTGTATTGTAGTGATTTCTAATATCAGGCAGGAGGAATGAATGCACCTGTAGCCTGGTATTATAATGAGTTCTAGAATTGGGGAAGGAGGAAAGAATGCACCCATAGCTCGGTATTGTAGTGATTTCTAGTGTCAGGCAGGAGGAAAGATTGCACCAGTAGACTGATATTGCAGTGATTTCTAGAATCAGGGAAGGTAGAAAGAATGCATCCATAGCCTGGTATTGTAGTGATGTCTAACATCAGGTAGGAGGAAAGAATGCACTCATATCCTGATATTGTAGTGATTTCTAGTATCAGGGAAGGACAAAAGTATGCACCCATAGCCTGGTATTGTAATGATTTCTAGTATCAGGTAGGAGGAAAGAATACACCCATATATTTGTATTGTAGTGATTTCTAGTATATCCTGGTATTGTAATGATTTCTAGTATCAGGTAAGAGGAAAGAATACACCCATAGCCTGGTATTGTAGTGATTTCTAGTATCAGGTAGAAGGAAAGGATGCACACATATCATGGTTTTGTAGTTATTTTTACTATCAGGGGAGGAGGAAAGAATGGACTCATACCTTGGTGTTGTAGTGATTTCTAGTTTCAGGGAAGGAGGAAAGAATGCACACATAGCCTAGTATTGTTGTGATTTCTAGTATTAGGCAGGAGGAAAGAATTCACCCATATCCTGGTGTTGTAGTGATTTCTGGTATCAGGTAGAAAGAAAGGATGCACCTATATCCTGGTATTATAGTGATTTCTAGTATTAGGCAGGAGGAAAGACTGTACCCATATCCTGGCATTGTAGTGATTTCTGGAATCATGGAAGGGGAAAGAATGCAACTATAAACTGGTATTGTAGTGATTTCTAGAATCAGGGAAGGAGGAAAGAATGCCCACATAGCTAGGTCTGTAGTGATTTCTAGTATCTGGTAGGAGGAAAGAATGTACCCATATCCTGGTATTGTATTGATTTCTAGAATCAGGGAAGATGGAAAGAATGCAACAGCAGCTTGGTACTGTAGTTATTTCTATTATCAGTGAAAGAGGAAGGAGTGCACCCATATCCTGGTTATGTAGTTATTTATAGTATCAGGTAGAAGAAAGTATGCACCTATATACTGGTATTGTAATGATTTCTAGTATAATTTAAGAGGAAAGAATGCACCCCTAGCTTGGTATTGTAGTGATTTCTAGTATCAGGTAGTAGGAAAGAATGCACCCATAGCCTTGCATTGTAGTGATTACTAGAACAGGGAAGGAGGAAAGATTGCAACCATAACCTGGTATTGTAGATATTTCAAGAATCAGGGCTGGAGAAAGAAAGCACCCATAGCCTGATATTGTGGTGATTTCTAGTATCAGGTAGAATTAAAGGATGCACCCATATCCTGGTACTGTAGTGATTTCTTGTGTCAGGTAGTAGGAAAGATTGCACACATAGCCTGATATTGCAGTGATTTCTAGAATCAGTGATGGAGAAAGAATCCACCCATATCCTGATACTGTAGTGATTTCTAGTGTCAGGTGGGAGGAAAGAATGCACCCACAGACTGGTATTGTAATGATTTCTAGTTTCAGGTAGGAGGAAAGATTGCACCCATAACCTGATACTGCTGTGATTTCTAGAGTCAGAGAAGGGGGAAAGAATGCACCAATAGCCTGGTTTTGCAGTGGTTTCTAGTATCAGGGAGGAGGCAAAAATGCACCCATAGCATGGTATTGTAGGCTACTGTAGTGATTTCAAGTATCAGGTAGGAGGAAATAATGCACTCATATCCTGGTATTGTAGTGATTTCTAGTATCAGGTAGAAAGAAAAGGATGCACCTGTAAATTGATATTGCAGTGATTTCTAGTATCAGGGAAGGATGAAAGAATGCACCCATAGCCTGGTGATGTAGTGATTTCTAGTATCAGTTAGGAGGAAAGAATGCATCCATATATTTGTATTGTAGTGATTTCTAGTATAACCTGGTATTGTAGTGATTTCTAGTATCAGGTAAGAGGAAATAATACACCCATATCCTGGTATTGTAGTCATTTCTGGTATCAGGGAAGGATGAAAGAATGCACCCATAGCCCGGTATTATAGTGATTTCTAGTGTTAGGCAGGAGGAAAGATTGCACCTGTAGACTGATATTGCAGTGATTTCTAGACTCAGGGAAGGTAGAAAGTATGCATCCATAGCCTGGTATTGTAGTGATTTCTAGCATCAGGTAGGAGGAAAGAATGCACCCATATCCCGATATTGTAGTGATTTCTAGTATCTGGGAAGGACGAAAGTTTGCACCCATAGCCTGGTATTGTAGTGAATTCTAGTATCAGGTAGAAGGAAAGAATACACCCATATATTTGTATTGTAGTGATTTCTAGTATATCCTGGTATTGTAGTGATTTCTAGTATCAGGTAAGAGGAAAGAATCCACCCATAGCCTGGTATTGTAGTGATTTCTAGTATCAGGTAGAAGGAAAGGATGCACACATATCATGGTTTTGTAGTTATTTTTACTATCAGGGAAGGAGGAAAGAATGGACTCGTACCTTGGTATTGTAGTGATTTCTAGATTCAGGCGAAGGAGGAAAGAATGCACACATAGCCTGGTATTGTTGTGATTTCTAGTATTAGGCAGGAGGAAAGAATGCACCCATATCCTGGTGTTGTAGTGATTTCTGGTATCAGGTAGAAAGAAAGGATGCACCTATATCCTGGTATTGTAGTGATTTCTAGTATTAGGCAGGAGGAAAGACTGTACCCATATCCTGGTATTGTAGTGATTTCTGGAATCACGGAAGGGGAAAGAATGCAACCATAACCTGGTATTGTAGTGACTTCTAGAATCAGGGAAGGGGGAAAGAATGCACACATAGCTAGGTTTGTAGTGATTTCTAGTATCTGGTATGAGGAAGGAATGTACCCATAACCTGATATTGCTGTGATTTCTAGAATCAGAGAAGGGGGAAAGAATGCACCAATAGCCTGGTTTTGTAGTGACTTCTAGTATCAGGTAGGAGGAAAGAATGCACCCATATATTTGTATTGTAGTGATTTCTAGTATAACCTGGTATTGTAGTGATTTCTAGTAACAGGTAACAGGAAAGAATACACCCATATCCTGGTATTGTACTCATTTCTAGTATCAGGGAAGGATGAAAGAATGCACCCATATCCTGGTATTGTAGTGATTTCTAGTATCAGGCAGGAGGAATGAATGCACCTGTAGCCTGGCATTATAATGAGTTCTAGAATTGGGGAAGGAGGAAAGAATGCACCCATAGCCCGGTATTGTAATGATTTCTAGTGTCAGGCAGCAGGAAAGATTGCACCCCTAGACTGATATTGCAGTGATTTCTAGTATCAGGGAAGGTAGAAAGAATGCATCCATAGCCTGGTATTGTAGTGATTTCTAGCAAAAGGTAGGAGGAAGAATGCACCCATATCCCGATATTGTAGTGATTTCTAGTATCAGGGAAGGATGAAAGTATGCACCCATAGCCTGGTATTGTAGTGATTTCTAGTAGCAGGTTGGAGGAAAGACTACACCCATATATTTGTATTGTAGTGATTTCTAGTATATCCTGGTATTGTAGTGATTTCTAGTATCAGGTAAGAGGAAATAATGCACCCTTAGCCTGGTATTGTAGTGATTTCTAGTATCAGGTAAAAGGAAAGGTTGCACACATTTCATGGTTTTGTTGTTATTTTTATTATCAGGGAAGGAGGAAATAATAGACTCGTACCTTGCTATTGTAGTGATTTCTAGTTTCAGGGAAGGAGGAAAGAATGCACACATAGCCTGGTATTGTTGTGATTTCTAGTATTAGGCAGGAGGAAAGAATGCACCTATATCCTGATGTTGTAGTGATTTCTGGTATCAGGTAGAAAGAAAGGATGCACCTATATCCTGGTATTGTAGTGATTTCTAGTATTAGGCAGGAGGAAAGTCTATACCCATATCCTGGTATTGTAGTGATTTCTGGAATCACGGAAGGGGAAAGAATGCAACCATAACCTGGTATTTTAGTGATTTCTAGAATCAGGGAAGTGGGAAAGAATGCACACATAGCTAGGTTTGTAGTGATTTCTAGTATCTGGTAGGAGGAAAGAATGTACCCATATCCTGGTATTGCATTGATTTCTAGAATCAGGGAAGATGGAAAGAATGCAACAGCAGCTTGGTACTGTATTTATTTTTAGTATCAGTGAAGGAGGAAGGAATGCACCCATATCCTGGTTATATAGTTATTTATAGTATCAGGTAGAAGAAAGGATGCACCTATATTATGGTATTGTAGTGATTTCTAGTATAATTTAAGAGGAAAGAATGCTCCCCTAGCTTGGTATTGTAGTGATTTCTAGTATCAGGTAGTAGAAAAGAATGCACCCATAGCCTGATATTGTAGTGATATCTAGTATCAGGTGGGAGGAAAGAATGCACCCATAGACTGGTATTGTAATGATTTCTAGTGTCAGGTAGAAGGAAAGATTGCACCCATAACCTGATATTGCTGTGATTTCTAGAATCAGAGAAGGGGGAAAGAATGCACCAATAGCCTGGTTTTGTCGTGATTTCTAGTATCAGGTAGGAGGCAAAAATGCACACATAGCCTGGTATTGTAGGCTATTTTAGTGATTTCATGTATCAGGTAGGAGGAAAGAATGCACTCATATCCTGGTACTGTAGTGATTTCTAGTATCAGGTAGAATGAAAAGGATACACCTGTAAATTGGTATTGAAGTGATTTCTAGTATCAGGGAAGGATGAAAGAATGCACCCATTGCCTGGGGTTGTAATGATCTCTATTATCAGGTAGGAGGAAAAATGCACCCATATATTTGTATTATAGTGATTTCTAGTATCAGGTAAGAGGAAAGAATACACCCAATATCCTGGTATTGTAGTCATTTCTGGTATCAGGGAAGGATGAAAGAATGCACCCATATCCTGGTATTGTAGTGATTTCTAGTATCAGGCAGGAGGAATGAATGCACCTGTAGCCTTGTATTATAATGAGTTCTAGAACTGGGGAAGAAGAAAAGAATGCACCCATGGCCCGGTATTGTAGTGATTTCTAGTGTCAGGCAGGAGGAAAGATTGCACCCGTAGACTGATATTGCAGTGATTTCTAGAATCAGGGAAGGTAGACAGAATGCATCCATAGCCTGGTATTGTAGTGGTTTCTAGCATCAGGTAGGAGGAAAGAATGCACTCATATCCCGATATTGTAGTGATTTCTAGTATAAGGGAAAGATGAAAGTATGCACCCATATCCTGGTATTGTAGTGATTTCTAGTATCAGGTAGGAGGAAAGAATACACTCATATATTTGTATTGTAGTGATTTCTAGTATATCCTGGTATTGTAGTGATTTCTAGTATCAGGTAGGAGGAAAGAATGCACCCAAAGCCTGGTATTGTAGTGATTTCTAGATATCAGGTAGGAGGAAAGCATGCAGCCATAGCCTGGTATTGTAGTGATCTCTAGTATCAGGTAGGAGGATAGGATGCACTCATAAATTGTTATTGTAGTGATGTCTAGTATCAGGGAATGGTGAAAGAATGAACCCATAGCCTGGTATTGTAGTGATTTCTAGTATCAGCTAAGAGGAAATAATGCACCCATAGTCTGGTACTGTAGTGATTTCTAGTATCAGGGAAGGAGAAAAGAATGCACCCATATCTTTGTATTGTAGTGATTTCTAGTATCAAGCAGGAGGAATGAATGTACAAGTAGCCAGTTATTATAATGATTTTTTGAAATGGGGAAGGGGGAAAGAATGCACCCACTAACCTCATATTGTAGTGATTTCTAGTGTCAGGTAGGCGGAAAGATTGCACCCATAAACTGATATTACATTGATTTCTAGAATCAGGGAAGGAAGAAAGAATGCACCCATAGACTGGTGTTGTAGTGATTTCTAGTATCAAGCAGGAGGAAAGAATGCACCCATAAATTGGTATTGTAGTGATTTCTAGCATCAGGGAAGGATGAAAGATTGCACCCATAGACTGGTGTTGTAGTGATTTCTAGCATCAGGTAGGAGGAAAAAATGCACCCATATATTTGTATTGTAGTGAGTTCTAGTATATCCTGGTATTGTAGTGATTTCTAGTATCAGGGAAGGAGCAAGGAATGCACCCATATCCTGGTATTGTAGTGACTTCTAGTATCAGGTAGAAGGAAAAGATGCACCCATATCCTGGTATTATAGTGATTTCTAGTATCCAGGGAAGGAGGAAATAATGCACCCATATCCTGGTATTGTAGTGATTTCTTGTATCATGTAGAAAGAAGGAATGCACCCATATCCTGGTATTGTAGCAATTTCTAGTATCAGGTAGGAGGGAAGTATGAACCCTTAGCCTGGTATTGTTGTGATTTCTAGTATCTGGTCGGAGGAAAGAATGCACCCATATCCTGTTACTGCAGTGAGTTCTATTATCAGGTAGGAGGAAGGAATGCACCCATAGTCTGGTATTTTAGTGATTTCTAGAATCAGGGATGGAAGAAAGAATCCAACCATAACCTGGTATTGTAGTGATTTCTTGAATCAGGGAAGGAGGAAAGAATGCACACATAGCTAGGTTTGTAGGGATTTCTAGTATCAGGTAGGAGGAAAGAATGTACCCATATCCTGGTATTTTATTAATTTTTAGTATCAGGTAGAAGGAAAGGATACACACATATCCTGGTATTGAAGTGATTTCTTGTGTCAGGTATAAGGAAAGATTGCACCTATAGCCTGGTATTGCAGTGATTTTTAGAATCAGTGAAGTGGGAAAGAATGCACCCATAGTCTGGTATTTTAGTGATTTCTAGTAGCAGGTAGGAGGAAGGAATGCACTCATAGCCTGGTATTGTTGGCTATTATAGTAATTTCTAGTATCAGGTAGGAGGAAAGAATACACTCATATCCTGATATTGTTGTGATTTCTAGTATCAGGTAAGAGGAAAGAATGCAACCATAGCCTGGTACTGTAGTTATTTCTAATATCAGGGAAGAAGGAAAGAATGCGCCCATATCCTGGTATTGTAGTGAGTTCTACTATCAGGTAGAAGGAACAGATGCACACATATCCTGGTATTGTAGTGATTTCTAGTATCAGGGAAGGTGGAAAGAATGCACCCATAGCTTGGTATTGTAGTGATTTCTAGTATCAGGAAAGCAGGAAAGAATGCACCCATATCTTTATTTTGTAGTGATTTCTTGTATCAGGTAAGCAGGAAAGAATGCACCAAAAGCCTGGTATTGTAGTGATTCCTAGTATCAGGAAGGAGGAAAGATTGCAACCATAGCCTAGTATTATAGGCTATTGTAGTGATTTCTAGTATCAGGTATGAGGAAAGAATGCACCCATATCCTGATATTGTAGTTATTTCTAGTATCAAGTATAAGGAAAGTATGCACCCGTAAATTGGTATTGTAGTGGTTTCTACTATCAAGTAAGGATGGAAGACTGTACCCAGAGTCTGGTGCTGTACCTAGTATCTGGTAGGAGGAAAGAATGCATCCATATATTTGTATTGTAGCAATTTCAAGTATAACCTGGTATTGTAGTGATTTCTAGTATCAGGTAAGAGGAAAGAATGCAACCATAGCCTGGTATTGTTGTGGTTTCTAGTATCAGGGAAGCAAGAAAGAATGCACCCATATCCTGATATTGTAGTGATTTCTAGTATCAAGCAGGAGGAATGAATGCACCTGTAGCCTGGTATTATAATGATTTCTAGAAACTGCGAAAGAGGAAATAATGCGTGCATAGCCTCGTATTGTACTGATTTCTTATGTCAGGTAGCAGGAAAGATTGCAGCCATAGACTGATATTGCATTGATTTCTAAAATCAGGGAAGGAAGAAAGAATGCACACAAAGTCTGTATTGTAGTGATTTCTAGTATCAGGTAGAAGGAAACAATGCACCCATATATTTGTATTGTAGAGATTTCTAGTATATCCTGGTATTATAGTAATTTCTAGTATCAGGTAAGAGGAAAGAATGCACCCATAGCCTGGTATAGTAGTGAGTTCTAGTATCAGGTAGAAGGAAGAGATGCACCCATATCCTGGTATTGTAGTAATTTCTAGTATCAGCGAAGGTGGAAAGAATGGACCTGTAGCTTGGTATTGTAAAGATTTTTAGTATCAGGGAAGGAGGAAAGAATGCACCTATATCCTGGTGGTATAGTGATTTATAGTATCATGTAGAAAGAAAGGATGCACCTATATTCTGGTATTGTAGTGATTTCTAGTATCAGGTAGGAGGAAAGAATGCACCCATATCCTGGTAGTTTAGTTATTTCTAGTATCAGGTAGGAGGAAGGAATGTACCCATAGCCTTGTATTGTAGTGACTTCTAGAATCAGGGATGGAGGAAAGAATGCAACCATAACCTGGTATTGTAGTGATTTCTAGTATCATGTAGAAACAAAGGCTGCACCTATATCCTGGTATTGTAGCGATTTCTAGTATCAGGTAGGAGGAAAGAATGCACCCATATCCTGGTATTGTAGTAATTTCTAGTATCAGGTAGGAGGAAGGAATACACCCATAGCCTTGTATTTTACTGATTTCTAGAATCAGGGATGCAGGAAAGAATGCAACCACAACCTGGTATTGTAGCGATTTCTAGTATCAGGTAGGAGGAAAGATTGTACCCATATCCTGGTATTGTATTGATTTCTAGTATCAGGTAGAAGGAAAGGATTCACCCATATCCTGGTATTGTAGTGATTTCTTATGTCAGGTAGGAGGAAAGATTGCACCCATAGCCTGATATTGCAGTGATTTTTAGAATCAGTGAAGGGGGAAATAATGCACCCATAACCTGGTATTGTAGTGATTTATAGTATCAGGTAGAATGAAAGCATGAACCCATAACCTGGTATTGTAGGCTTTTATACCAATTTTTAGTATCAGGAAGGACGAAAGAATGTACCCCTAGCCTGGTGTTGTAGTATTTTCTAGTATCAAGTTGGAGGAAAGTATACACCCATATATTAGTATTGTAGTGATTTCTAGTATATCCTGCTATTGTAGTGGTTTCTAGGATCAAGTAAAAGGAAAGACTGCACCTATAACCTGGTATTGTAGTGATTTCTTGTATCAGGCAAGAGGACTGGATGCACCCGTAGCCTGGTATTGTTGTGATTTCTAGAACTGGGAAATTGAAAGAATACACCCATAGCCTGGTATTGTAGTGATTTCTAGTATCAGGTAGGAGGAAAGAATTCACCCATACCCTGGTATTTTAGTGATTTCTAGTATCAGGGAAGGACGAAAGAATGCACCCATAGCCTTGTGTTGTAGTGATATCTAGTATCAGGGAAGGAGGAAATAATGCGCCCCTATCCTGGTATTGTAGTTATTTCTAGTATCAGGTAGAAGGAAAGGATGCACCCATATCCTGGTTTTGTAGTTATTTCTAGTATCAGACAATATGGAAAGAATGGAGTCATAGCTAGGTATTGTAGTTATTTCTAGTATCAGGGAAGGAGGAAAGATTGCACCCATATCCTGGTGCTGTAGTGATTTCTTGTATCAGGTAGAAAGAAAGGATGCACCCATAACCTGATATTGTAGTGATTTCTAGTATCAGATTAGGTGGAAAGAATGGACCCGTAGCTTGGTATCGTAGTGATTTCTAGTATCAGGCAAGGAGGAAAGAATGCACCCATATCCTGGTGTTGTAGTGATTTGTAGCATCAGGTAGAAAGAAAGGATGCACCCATATCCTTGTATTGTAGTGATTTGTAGTATCAGATAGGAGGAAATAATGCAACCATAGCTTGGTATTGTAGTGATTTCCAGTATCAGGTAGGAGGAAAGAATGTACCCATATCCTGGTATTGTATTTATTTTTAGAATCAGGTAGAAGGAAAGGATACACCCATATCCTGGTATTATAGTGATTGCTTGTGTCAGGAAGGAGGAAAGATTGCACCCATAGCCTGTTATTGCAATGATTTCTAGAATCAGGGATGGAGGAAAGAATGCATCCATAGCCTGACATTGTAGTGATTTTTATTTTCAGGAAAGGTGGAAAGAATGCACCTGTAACTTGGTACTGTAGTGATTTCTAGTATCATGGAAGGAGGAAAGAATGCACCCCTAGCCTGGTATTGCAGTGATTTCTAGTATCAGGGAGGAAGAAAGAATGCACCTATATCCTGGTATTGTAGTGATTTCTAGAATCAGGGATTGAGAAAGAATGCACCCATTGCCTGATATTGTTATGATTTCTAGTATCAGGTAGAAGGAAAGGATGCACTCATATCCTGGTATTGTAGTGATTTGTAGTATCAGGGAAGGTGGAAAAAAAGGACCCGTAGCTTGGTATTGTAGTGATTTCTAGTATCAGGGAAGGAGGAAAGAATGCACCCATATCCTGGTGTTGTACTGATTTCTAGTGTCAGGTAGAAAGAAAGGCTGGACCTATAGCCTGGTATTGTAGTTATTTCTAGTATCAGATAGGAGGAAAAATGCACACATAGCCTGGTATTGTAGTGATTTCTAGTATCAAGTAAGAGGAAAGAATGCACCATATCCTGCTACTGTAGTGATTTCTAGTATCAGATAGGAGGATAGAATGCACCCGTATCCTGGTATTGTAGTGATTTCTAGTATCAGGTAGGAGGAAAGAATGCAGCCATAGCCTGGTATTGTAGTGATTTCTAGAATCAGGGATGGAAGAAATAATGCAATCATAATACCTGGTATTGTAGTGATTTCTAGAGTCGGGGAGAAGAAGGAAAGAATGCATACATAGCTAGGTATTGCAATGATTTCTAGTATCAGGTCGGAGAAAAGATTGCACCCATATCCTGGTATTGTAGTGATTTCTAGTATCAGGGAGGAGGAAAGAATGGATCCATATATTTGTAATATAGTGATTTTTAGTATAACCTGGTATTGTAGGGATTTCTAGTATCAGGTAAGAGGAAAGAATGCACCTATAGCCTGTTATTGTAGTGATTTCTATGATCAGGGAAGGAGGAAAGAATACACCCATATCCTTGTATTCTAGTGATTTCTAGTATCAAGCAGGAGGAATGAATGTACCTGTAGCCAGGTATTATAATGATTTCTAGAAATGGGGAAGGGGGAAAGAATGCACCCATTCACCTTGTATTGTAGTGATTTCTAGTGTCAGGTAGCAGGAAGGAGTGCACCCATAAACTAATATTGCATTGATTTCTAGAATCAGGGAAGGAAGAAAGAATTCACCTATAGACTGGTGTTGTAGTGATTTCTAGTATCAGGTAGGAGGAAAGAATCCACACATAAACTGGAATTGCTGTGATTTCTAGTATCAGGGAAGGATGAAAGAATGCACCCATAGCCTGGTGTTGTAGTGATTTCTAGTATCAGGTAAGAGGACAAAAATGCACCCATATATTTGTATTGTAGTGAGTTCTGGTATCAGGGAAGGTGGAAAGGATGCACCCATATCCTGATATTGTAGTGATTTCTAGTATCCAGGGAAGGAGGAAAGAATGCACTCGTATCCTGGTGTTGTAGTGATGGCTAGTATCCAGGGAAGTAGGAAAGATTGCACCTATATCTTGGTGTTGTAGTGATTTCTTGTATCAGGGAAGGTGGAAATAATGGACACATAGCTTGGTATTGTAATGATTTTTAGTATCAGGCAAGGAGGAAAGAATGCACCCATATGCTGGTGTTGTAGTGATTTCTAGCATCACGTAGAAAGAAAGGATGCACCTATATCCTGGTATTGTAGTGATTTCAAGTATCAGGTAGGAGGGAATAATGTACCCATAGCTAGGCATTGTAGTGATTTCTAATATCAGGTAGGAGAAAAGAATGTACCCATATCTTGGTATTGCATTTATTTTTAGTATCAGGTAGAAGGAAATGATGCACCCATATCCTGGTATTATAGTTATTGCTTGTGTCAGGTAGGATGAAAGATTGCACCCATGGCCTGTTATTGCACTGATTTCTAGAATCAGGGATGGAGGAACAAATGCATCCATAGCCTTACATTGTAGTGATTTGTATTATCAGGGAAGGTGGACAGAATGCAGCTCTAGCTTGGTACTGTAGTGATTTCTAGTATCATGGAAGGAGGTAAGAATGCACCCCTAGACTGGTATTGCAGTGATTTCTAGTATCAGGGAGGAAGAAAGAATGCACCTATATCCTGGTATTGTAGTGCTTTCTAGAATCAGGGATTGAGAAAGAATGCCCCCATTGCCTGATATTGTTGTGATTTCTAGTATCAGGTAGAAGGAAAGGATGCTCTCATATCCTGGTGTTGTAGTGATTTCTAGTGTCACGTAGAAAGAAAGGATGGACCTATAGCCTGGTATTGTAGTGATTCCTAGTATCAGGTAGGAGGAAAAATGCACCCATAGACTGGTATTGTAGTGATTTCTAGAATCAGGGATGGAGGAAATAATGCAACCATAACACCTGGTGTTGTAGTGATTTCTAGAATCAGGGAAGAAGGAAAGAATGAATACATAGCTGGGTATTGTAGTGATTTCTAGTATCAAGTCGGAGGAAAGATTGCACCCATATCCTGGTATTGTAGTGATTTCTAGTATCAGGTATAAGGAAAGGATTCACCCGTGAATTGGTATTGTAGTGATTTCTAGTATCAGGGAGGAGGAAAGAATGCATCCATATATTTGTAATATAGTGATTTCTAGTATAACCTGGTATTGTTGTGATTTCTAGTATCAGGTAAAAGGAAAGAATGCACCTTTAGCCTGGTATTGTAGTGATTTCTAGTATCAGGGAAGGAGGAAAGAGTGCACCCATATCCTTGTATTGTAGTGATTTCTAGTATCAAACAGGATAAATGAATTTACCTGTAGCCAGGTATTATAATGATTTCTAGAAATGGGGAAGGGGGAAAGAATGCACCCATTAACCTCGTATTGTAGTGATTTCTAGTGTCAGGTAGGAGGAAAGAGTGCACCCATAAACTGATATTGCATTGATTTCTAGAATCAAGGAAGGAAGAAAGAATGCACCCATAGACTGGTGTTGTAGTGATTTCTAGTATCAGGTAGGAGGAAAGAATGGACCCATAAATTGGTATTGTAGTGATTTCTAGTATCAGGGAAGGACGAAAGAATGCACCCATAGCTCGGTGTTGTAGTGATTTCTAGTATCAGGTAGGAGGAAAAAATGCACCCATATATTTGTATTGTAGAGAGTTCTAGTATCAGGGAAGGTGGAAAGGATGCACCCATATCCTGGTATTGTAGTGATTTCTAGTATCCAGGGAAGGAGGAAAGAATGCACCCATATCCTGGTGTTGTAGTGATTTCTTGTGTCTTGTAGAAAGAAAGGATTCACCTATATCCTGATATTGTTGCGATTTCTAGTATCAGTTAGGAGGAAAGAATGCACCCTTAGCCTGGTATTATTGTGATTTTTAGTATCAGGTAGGAGGAAAGAATGCACTCATATCCTGTTACTCTAGTGATTTCTAGTATCAGGTAGGAGGAAGGAATTCACCCATAGCCTGGTATTGTAGTGATTTCTAGAATCAGGGATGGAGGAAAGAATACAACCATAACCTGGTATTGCAGTGATTTCTAGAATCAGGGAAGGAGGAAAGAATGTGCACATACCTATGTTTTTAGTGGTAGGAGGAAAGAATGTACCCATATCCTGGTATTGTAGTGATTTCTTGTGTCAGGTAGGAGGAAAGATTGCACCTATAGCCTGATATTGCAGTGATTTTTAGAATCAGTGAAGGGGGAAAGAATCCAACCATAGTCTGGTATTTTAGTGATTTCTAGTAGCAGGTAGGAGGAAAGAATGCACTCATAGCCTGGTATTTTAGGCTATTATAGTGATTTCTAGTATCAGGTAAGATTTAACGATGCACCCATATCCTGGTATTGTAGTGATTTCTAATATCAGGTAAGAGGAAAGAATGCACCCATAGCCTGGCATTGTAGTGATTTCTAATATCAGGTAGGAGGAAAAATGCACCCATAGCCTGGTATTGTAGTGATTTCTAGTATCAGGTAGGAGGAAAGAATGCACCCATATCCTGTTACTGTAGTGATTTCTAGTATCAGGTAGGAGGAAAGAATGCACCCATATCCTGGTATTGTAGTGATTTCTAGTATCAGGTAGGAGGAAAGAATGCACCCATAGCCTGGTATTGTAGTGATTTCCAGAATCAGGGATGGAGGAAATAATGCAGCCATAATACCAGGTATTGTAGTGATTTCTAGAATCAGGGAAGAAGGAAAGAATGCATACATAGCTAGGTATTGTAGTGATTTCTAGTATCAGGTCAGAGGAAAGATTGCACCCATATCCTGGTATTGTAGTGATTTCTAGAATCAGGTATAAGGAAAGTATTCACTCATTAATTGGTATTGTAGTGATTTATAGTATCAGGGAGGAGGAAATAATGCACCCATAGCTAGGCATTGTAGTAATTTCTAGTATCAGGTAGAAGGAAAGGATGCACCCATATCCTGTTATTGCATTGATTTCTAGAATCAGGGATGGAGGAAAGAATGCATCCACAGGCACCTGTAGCTTGGTACTGTAGTGATTTCTAGTATCAGGTAGGAGGAAAGAATGCAACCCTAGTGTGGTATTCCAGTGATTTCTAGTATCAGGGAGGAAGAAAGCATGCACGTATATCCTGGTATTGTAGTGATTTCTAGAATCAGGTAGGAGGAAAGAATGCACCCATAGCCTGGTATTGTAGTGATTTCCAGAATCAGGGATGGAGGAAATAATGCAGCCATAATACCTGGTATTGTAGTGATTTCTAGAATCAGGGAAGAAGGAAAAAATGCATACATAGCTAGGTATTGTAGTGATTTCTAGTATCAGGTCAGAGGAAAGATTGCACCCATATCATGGTAGTGTAGTGATTTCTAGTATCAGGTATAAGGAAAGGATTCACCCGTGAATTGGTATTATAGTGATTTCTAGTATCAGGGAGGAGGAAAGAATGCATCCATATATTTGTAATATAGTGATTTATAGTATATAACCTGGTATTGTAGTGATTTCTAGTATCAAATAAAAGGAAATAATGCACCTTTGCCTGGTATTGTAGTGATTTTTAGTATCAGGGAAGGAGGAAATAGTGCACCCATATCCTTGTATTGTAGTGATTTCTAGTATCAAGCAGGAGAAATTAATGTACCTGTAGCCAGGTATTATAATGATTTCTAGAAATTGGGGAAGGGGGAACGAATGCACCCATTAACCTCATGTTGTAGTGATTTCTAGTGTCAGGTAGGAGGATGGAGTGCACCCATAAACTGATATTGCATTGATTTCTAGAATCAGGGAAGGAAGAAAGAATGCACCCATAGATTGGTGTTGTAGTGATTTCTAGTATCAGGTAGGAGGAAAGAATGCACCCATAAATTGGTATTGTAGTGATTTCTAGTATCAGGGAAGGATGAAAGTATGCACCCATAGCCTGGTGTTGTAGTGATTTCTAGTATCAGGTAGGAGGAAAAAATGCACCCATATATTTGTACTGTAGTGATTTCTAGTATCAGGGAAGGAGGAAAGAATGCACCCATATCCTGGTGTTGTAGGGATTTCTTGTATCTTGTAGAAAGAAAGGATTCACCTATATCCTGATGTTGTTGCGATTTCTAGTTTCAGTTAGGAGGAAAGAATGCACCCTTAGCCTGGTATTGTTGAGATTTTTAGTATCAGGTAGGAGGAAGGAATGCACCCATATCCTGTTACTAAAGTGATTTCTAGTATCAGGTAGGAGGAAGGAATTCACCCATAACCTGGCATTGTAGTGATTTCTAGAATCAGGGAAGGAGGAAAGAATGCGCACATACCTATGTTTTTAGCAGGTAGGAGGAAAGAATACACCCATATCCTGGTATTGTAGTGATTTCTTGTGTTAGGTAGGAGGAAAGAATGCACCTATAGCCTGATATTGCAGTGATTTTTAGAATCAGTGAAGGGGAAAGAATCCAGCCATAGTCTGGTATTTTAGTGATTTCTAGTAGCAGGTAGGAGGAAAGAATGCAGTCATAGCCTTGTATTTTAGGCTGTTATAGTGATTTCTAGTATCAGGAAAGATTTAACGATGCACCCATATCCTGGTACTGTAATGATTTCTAATATCAGGTAAGAGGAAAGAATGCACCCATAGCCTGGCACTGTAGTGATTTCTGGATTCAGGTAGGAGGAAAAATGCACCCATAGCCTGGTATTGTAGTGATTTCTAGTATCAGGTAGGAGGAAAGAATGCACCCATATCCTGTTACTGTAGTGATTTCTAGTATCAGGTAGGAGGAAAGAATGCACCCATATCCTGTTATTGTAGTGATTTCTAGTATCAGGTAGGAGGAAAGAATGCACCCATAGCTTGGTATTGTAGTGATTTCTAGAATCAGGGATCGAGGAAATAATGCAACCACAATACCTGGTATTGTAGTGATTTCTAGAATCAGGGAAGAAGGAAAGAATGCATACATAGCTAGGTATTGTAGTGATTTCTAGTATCAGGTCGGAGGAAAAATTGCACCCATATCCTGGTTTGTAGTGATATCTAGAATCAGGTATAAGGAAAGGATTCACCCATGAATTGGTATTGTAGTGATTTCTAGTATCAAGTAGGAGGAAAGAATGCATCCATATATTTGTAATATAGTGATTTTTAGTATAACCTGGTATTGTAGGGATTTCTAGTATCAGGTAAGAGGAAAGAATGCACCTATAGCCTGTTATTTTAGTGATTTCTATTATCAGGGAAGGAGGAAAGAATGCACCCATATCCTTGTATTGTAGCGATTTCTAGTATCAGACAGGAGGAATGAATGCACCTGTAGCCAGGTATTATAATGATTTCTAGAAATGGGGAAGAGGGAAAGAATGCACCCATTAACCCCATATTGTAGTGATTTCTAGTGTCAGGTAGGAGGAAAGAGTGCACCCATAAACTGATATTGCATTGATTTCTAGAATCAGGGAAGGAAAAAAGAATGTACCCATAGACTGGTGTTGTAGTGATATCTAGTATCAGGTAGGAGGAAAGAATCCACACATAAATTGGTATTGCTTTTATTTCTAGTATCAGGGAAGGATGAAAGAATGCACACATAGCCTGGTGTTGTAGTGATTTCTAGTATCAGGTAGGAGGAAAAAAGGCACCCATATATTTGTAGTGATTTCTAGTATCCAGAGAAGGAGGAAAGAATGCACCCATACCCTGGTATTGTAGTGATTTCTAGTATCCAGGGAAGCAGGAAAAAATGCACCCATATCCTGGTATTGTAGTGATGGCTAGTATCCAGGGAAGGAGGAAAGATTGTACCTATATCTTTGTGTTATAGTGATTTCTTGTATCAGGTAGAAAGAAAGGCTACACCCATATCTTGGTATTGTAGTGATTTCTAGTATCAGGGAAGGTGGAAAGAATGGACCCATAGCTTGGTATTGTAGTGATTTCTAGTATCAGGCAAGGAGGAAAGAATGCACCCATATCCTGGTGTTGTAGGGATTTCTAGCATCAGGTAGAAAGAAAGGATGCACCTATATCCTGGTATTGTAGTGATTTCTAGTATCAGGTAGGAGGAAAGAATGCACCCATAGCTAGGCATTGTAGTGATTTCTAATATCTGGTAGGAAAAAAGAATGTACCCATATCCTGGTATTGCATTTATTTTTAGTATCAGGTAGAAGGAAATGATGCACCCATATCCTGGTATTATAGTTATTGCTTGTGTCAGGTAGGAGGAAAGATTGCACCCATAGCTTGTTATTGTATTGATTTCCAGAATCAGGGATGGAGGAAAGAATGCATCCATAGCCTGACATTGTAGTGATTTGTATTATCAGGAAAGGTGGAAAGAATGCACCTGTAGCTTGGTACTGTAGTGATTTCTAGTATCATGGAAGGAGGAAAGAATGCACCCCTAGCCTGGTATTGCAGTTATTTCTAGTATCAGGGAGGAAGAAAGAATGCACCCATATCCTGGTTCTGTAGTGCTTTCTAGAATCAGGGATTGAGAAAGAATGCACCCATTGCCTGATATTGTTGTTATTTCTAGTATCAGGTAGAAGGAAAGGATGCACTCATATCCTGGTATTGTAGTGATTTCTAGTATCAGGGAAGGAGGAAAGAATTCACCCATATCCTGGTGTTTTAGTGATTTCTAGTGTCAGGTAGAAATAAAGGATGGACCTATAGCCTGGTATTGTAGTGATTTCTAGTATCAGGTAGGAGGAAAAATGCACCCATAGCCTGGTATTGTAGTGATTTCTAGAATCAGGGATGGAGGAAATAATGCAACCATAACACCTGGTATTGTAGTGATTTCTAGAATCAGGGAAGAAGGAAAGAATGCATACATAGCTTGGTATTGTAGTGATTTCTATCATCAGGTCCGAGGAAAGATAGCACCCATATCCTGGTTCGTAGGTTCATAGGTTCATAGGTTCATACTAGGCTATCTGCCCGAGGGCATTTATAAGCCTAGCCCATAGTTTTGTGGCGTACGCCACCCCTTTAGTTTGGAGAAACTATGCCCATTATTTTACTGTGCCTCTGTCAAGCAGTGATACTGAGGTAACCCCTGGGGTGTATCTGCGGTCTCCCATCCATTGGTCAAGATTCCTCTTGAACAAGGCCAGCGAGGTGCTCTGCCTCACATAAACCGGGATTTTGTTCCATAGCATAGAGAGTCTTTGGGTGATGAATCTATCCCTCCAGCACGTCCTATTAATAACCGTGTCGAGGTTTAAGTCTCCCGCCCTTGTGGCTCTGAGGGATCTAGATTTTTTGAGATGAAGCATGTTCATCAAATCTGGGTTTGACATGGCCTTGTATGTCAGGCATAGGTCACCTCTGAGCAAGCGGTAAGCAACTGAAAATAGCTGGAGTTCTTTCAGTCGGGCAGCATAAGACAGATTTTTGAGACCCTTTATCCTTTTGGTGAGGAACTTTTGAGGCCTCTCCAGCTGCTGCAAGTGTCGGGTCAGATACATTCCGAATGGGGCATTGTACTCAATCATTGGTCTGATGAGTGATGAGTATAGGGAGACTATGACTTCCCTTGATCTAGATGTGAATCCCTTCATGATAAGGTGGGCAATGTAGAAGGTCTTCCTAACTACTTTAGCAATATGAGTATCGAATGAAAGGCTACTGTCAACCTGGGTTCCCAGGTCCCTGATAACTTCTTCTGTGATCAGGGGATTGCCACCTATATGGTAGCTAGGGGTAACCTTATATTTCCTCAAGGGTATGACTATGCATTTCTTGGCATTTAACTTTAGGCCATGGCTCTGGCACCAGTTATCCGTTTCTGTGAGACCCTTCTGAAGGATATCTGTGTCGGATGTGTTTTCAACTACGGCGCCCAGTTTGCAGTCATCTGCAAACTTTGTCAGCCATAACCCTCCTGTGGTTGCTTGTACTTCAGAAAAGTAGATGCCAAACAAGAGTGGGCCCAGGACTGAGCCCTGTGGGACACCACTTGTGACAGGCTTTGAGTCTGACATGGCGCCAGCAACTCTGACCCTGTGGGTTCTGTCACTCAGCCAGTTTGCAACCCATCTTGTAATGTATGGGTTTACATTTAAGTTGATGAGTTTTTCAATGATACCCAAGTGGGGTATTGTATCGAAAGCCTTCGCCAGGTCTAGGTAGGCTGTATGGACTGCCTTACCCTCGTCAATGGCCTTGGTGACTGTTTCGAAAAAGTCAACCAAGTTTAAAAGGCATGATCTGCCTTTGACAAAGCCAAACTGGGTTGGATCCAAGGTCTGCAAATTCCCTATGTCTTTATTTACGAGATCCATTATGATCCTCTCCATGGCTTTGCAGATAAGGCTTGTCAAGCTAATGGGACGGTAATTTCCAGGGTCGGTGGAGGCACCGCCTTTGTGGAGTGGGACCACAGTCGCTGTCGCCACTCCTGGGCACGTATCCGGAGGTGAGACTAAGATTAAACAGCTGTCCTAACTGTGGGTTTAATTCCTCGTTGAGTTCATGGAGCACACAGCCGGGGACACCATCAGGTCCCATGGATGCTGTGTTTTTGCCTTGAGAGAGCAGTTCTCACCTGGGCGTTAGAGATGTTTGGGGGGCTACAATAATTTGGTAAAGATATCTCTCCTTTAGGGGGGGAGAAGTTTGCACTGAACCTGTCAGCCAGTATGTTGGCAATGTCTGTAGGATCAGTAATCTTCACATCATTTTGAACTAATTCTGAGCATATCTGGGAGTTTCCTCCTAAGTTTCTGACATAGCTAAAGAATGCCTTATGGTTGTCTTTAGAGTCTTTAGCTATTTTTTTCTCAAAATTAGCTTTGGATGTTTTTATGAGAGCTCTTAGCTTTTTACTTATAGTGATCAGCGGAGTCTTACCTTTTAAGGATTTTGCTCTATCTTGTAGTAGCTTTCTCCTTTTGTTGTAGAGTTTGTTTATGGCTGGGGTCCACCAGACTGGACGCTTGCCTTTGGTACAAAGAGTCTTTGTTTTGCTTGGGATTGCCTGATCCATGCAGCCCTGCAGGTGCTGGTAGAAGGCATTTGTGAGTGATTCAGCGGTTTGAGTAATGTTTACCGCCGGCTCAGGGGCCTTAAAGGAGACCACACTAGTCTTTAGAAGTGTGAAGGTATTGTAGTGATTTCTAGTATCAGGTATAAGGAAAGGATTCACCCGTGAATTGGTAATGTAGTGATTTCCAGTATCAGGAAGGAGGAAAGAATGCATCCATATATTTGTAATATAGTGATTTCTAGTATAACCTGGTATTGTAGTGATTTCTAGTATCACGTAACAGGAAAGAATGCAGCTATAGCCTGGTATTGTAGTTTTTCTAGTATCAGGGAAGGAGGAAAGAGTGCACCCATATCCTTGTATTGTAGTGATTTCTAGTATCAAGCAGGAGAAATGAATGTACCTGTAGCCAGGTATTATAATGATTTCTAGAAATGGGGAAGGGGGAAAGAATGCACCCATTAACCTCGTATTGTAGTGATTTCTAGTGTCCGGTAGGAGGAAAGAGTGAACACATAAACTGATATTGCATTGATTTCTAGAATCAGGGAAGGAAGAAAGAATGCAACCATAGACTGGTGTTGTAGTGATTTCTAGTATCAGGTAGGAGGAAAGAATGCACCCATAAATTGGTATTGTAGTGATTTCTAGTATCAGGGAAGGACGAAAGAATGCATCCATAGCCTGGTGTTGTAGTGATTTCTAGTATCAGGTAGGATGAAACAATGCACCTATATATTTGTATTGTAGTGAGTTCTAGTATCAGGGGAAGGTGGAGAGGATTCACCCATATCCTGGTATTGTAGTGATTTCTAGTATCCAGGGAAGGAGGAAAGAATACACCCATATCCTGGTGTTGTAGTGATGTCTAATATCTTGGGAAGGAGGAAAGAATGCACCCATATCCTGGTGTTGTAGTGATTTCTTGTATCTTGTAGAAAGAAAGGATTCACCTATAGCCTGATATTGCAGTGATTTCTAGTGTCAGTTAGGAGGAAAGAATGCACCCTTAGCCAGGTATTGTTGTGATTTTTAGTATCAGGTAGGAGGAAAGAATGCACCCATATTCTGCTACTGTAGTGATTTCTAGTATCAGGTAGGAGGAAGGAATTCACCCAGAGCCTGGTATTGTAGTGATTTCTAGAATCAGGGAAGGAAGAAAGAATGCGCACATACCTATGTTTTTAGCAGGTAGGAGGAAAGAATATACCCATATCCTGGTTTTGTAGTGATTTCTTGTGTTAGGTAGGAGGAAAGCTTGCACCTATAGCCTGATATTGCAGTGATTTTTAGAATCAGTGAAGGGGGAAAGAATCCAGCCATAGTCTGGTATTTTAGTGATTTCTAGTAGCAGGTAGGAGGAAAGAATGCTCTCATAGCCTGGTATTGTAGGCTATTATAGTGATTTCTAGTATCAGGTAGGATTTAACAATGCACCCATATCCTGGTATTGTAGTGATTTCTAATATCAGGTAAGATGAAAGAATGCACCCAGAGCCTGGTATTGTAGTGATTTCTAGTATCAGGTAGGAGGAAAAATGCACCCATAGCCTGGTATTGTAGTGATTTCTAGTATCAGGTATGAGGAAAGAATGCACCCATATCCTGTTACTGTAGTGATTTCTAGTATCAGGTAGGAGGAAAGAATGCACCCATATCCTGGTATTGTAGTAATTTCTAGTATCAGGTAGGAGGAAAGAATGCAACCATAATACCTGGTATTGTAGTTATTTCTAGAATCAGGGAAGAAGGAAAGAATGCATACATAGCTAGGTTTTGTAGTGATTTCTAGTATCAGGTCGGAGGAAAGATTGCACCCGTATCCTGGTATTGTAGTGATTTCTAGAATCAGGAATAAGGAAAGGATTCACTCATGAATTGGTATTGTAGTGATTTCTAGTATCAGGGAGGAGGAAAGAATGCATCCATATATTTGTAATATAGTGATTTTTAGTATAACCTGGTATTGTAGTGATTTCTAGTATCAGGTAAGAGGAAAGAATACACCTGTAGCCTGTTATTTTAGTGATTTGTATTATCAGGGAAGGATGAAAGAATGCACCCATATCTTTGTATTGTAGTGATTTCTAGTATCAAGCAGGAGGAATGAATGTACCTGTAGCCAGGTATTATAATGATTTCTAGAAATGGGGAAGGGGGAAAGAATGCACCCATTAACCTCGTATTGTAGTGATTTCTAGTGTCCAGTAGGAGGAAAGAGTGCACCCATAAATTGATATTGCATTGAGTTCTAGAATCAGGGAAGGAAGAAAGAATGCACCCATAGACTGGTGTTGTAGTGATTTCTAGTATCAGGTAGGAGGAAAGAATGCACCCATAAATTGGTATTGTAGTGATTTCTAGTATCAGGGAAGGACGAAAGAATGCATCCATAGCCTGGTGTTGTAGTGATTTCTAGTATCAGGTAGGAGGAAACAATGCGCCCATATATTTGTATTGTAGTGATTTCTAGTATCCAGGGAAGGGGGAAAGAATACACCCATATCCTGGTGTTGTAGTGATGTCTAATATCCAGGGAAGGAGAAAAGAATGCACCCATATCCTGGTGTTGTAAAGATGTCTAGTATCCAGGGAAGGAGGAAAGAAAGCACCCATATCCTGGTGTTGTAGTGATTTCTTGTATCATGTAGAAAGAAAGGATGCACCTATATACTGATATTGTAGCAATTTCTAGTATCAGGTAGGAGGAAAGAATGCACCCTTAGCCTGATATTGTTGTGATTTCTAGTATCAGGTTGGAGGAAAGAATGCACCCATATCCTGTTACTGTAGTGATTTCTAGTATCAGTTAGGAGGAAGGAATTCACCCAGAGCCTGGTATTGTAGTGATTTCTAGAATCAGGGATGGAGGAAAGAATGCAACCATAACCTGGTATTGTAGTGATCTCTAGAATCAGGGAAGAAGGAAAAAATGTGCACATACCTATGTTTGTAGCAGGTAGGAGGAAAGAATGTACCCATATCCTGGTATTGTATTGATTTCTAGTATCAGGTAGAAGGAAAGGATACACACATTTCCTGGTATTGTAGTGATTTCTTGTGTCAGGTAGGAGGAAAGATTGCACCTATAGCCTGATATTGCAGTGATTTTTAGAATCAGTGAAGGGGGAAAGAATGCACCCATAGTCTGGTATTGTAGTGATTTCTAATATCAGGTAAGAGGAAAGAATGCACCCATAGCCTGGTATTGTAGTGATTTCTAGTATCAGGTAAGCAAGAAAGAATGTACCAAAAGCCTGGTATTGTAGTGATTTCTAGTATCAGGTAGGAATAAAGATTGTTCCCATAGCCTAGTATTGTAGGCTATTGTAGTGATTTCTAGTATCAAGTAGGAGGAAAGAATGTACCCATATCCTGGTATTGTAGTGATTTCAAGTATCAGGTATAAGGAAAGGATGCACCTGTAAATTGGTATTGTAGTGATTTCTAGTATCAGGGAAGGACGAAAGACTGTACCCATAGCCTGGTGTAGTAATGATTTCTAGTATCACGTAGGAGGAAAGAATGCATCCATATATTTGTATTGTAGTGAATTCTAGTATAACCTGGTATTGTAGTGATTTCTAGTATCAGGTAAGAGGAAAGAATGCATCTATAGCCTGGCATTGTAGTGATTTCTAGTATCAAGGAAGGAAGAAAGAATGCACCCATATCCTGGTATTATTGTGATTTCTAGTATCAAGCAGGAGGAATGAATGCACCTGTAGCCTGGTATTATAATGATTTGTAGAAATGGGGAAGGAGGAAATAATGCACCCATAGCCTCGTATTGTATTGATTTCTAGTGTCAGGTAGGAAGAAAGTTTGCAGCCATAGACTGATATTGCATTGATTTCTAGAATCAGGGAAGGAAGAAAGAATGCACCCATAGCCTGGTACTGTAGTGATTTCTAGTATCAGAAAAGGATGAAAGAATGCACCCATAGCCTGGTGTTGTAGTGATTTATAATATCAGGTAGAAGGAAAGGATGCACCCATATCCTTGTATTATAGTGATTTCTAGTATCAGGGGAAGGTGGAAAGAATGGACCCATAGCTTGGTATTGTAGTGATTTCTAGTATCAGGGATGGAGGAAAGAATGCACCTATATCCTGGTGGTGTAGTGATTTTAGTATCATGTATAAAGAAAGGCTGCACTTATATCCTGGTTTTGTAGTGATTTCTAGTATCAGATAGGTGGAAAGAATGACCCATATCCTGGTACTGTAGTTATTTCTAGTATCAAGTAGGAGGAAGGAATGTACCCATAGCCTAGTATTGTAGTGACTTCTAGAATCAGGGATGGAGGAAAGTATGCAACCATAACCTGGCATTGTAGTGATGTCTAGTATCATGTAGAAACAAAGGATGTACCTATATTCTGGTATTGTAGCGATTTCTAGTATCAAGTAGAAGGAAAGAATGCACCCTTAGCCTTGTATTGTTGTGATTTCTAGTATCAGGGAAGGATGAAAGAATGCACCCATATCCTGGTACTGTAGTGATTTCTAGTATCAGGTAGGAGGAAGGAATGCACCCATAGCCTGGTATTGTATTGATTTCTAGAATCAGTGAAGGAGGAAAGAATGCGACCATAATCTGGTATTGTAGTGATTTCTAGAATCAGGGAAGAAGGAAAGAATGCATACATAGCTAGTTATTGTAGTGATTTCTAGTATCAGGTAGGAGGAAAGCTTGTACCCATATCCTGGTATTGTACTGATTTCTAGTATCAGGTAGAAGGAAATGATACACACATTTCCTGGTATTGTAGTGATTTCTTGTGTCAGTTAGGAGGAAAGATTGCACCCATTCCTGATATTGCAGTGATTTTTAGAATCAGGTAGGAGAAAAGCATGCACCCATAACCTGGTATTGTAGGCTTTTATACTGATTTCTAGTATCAGGTAGGAGGAAAGAATGCACCCATAGCCTGGTGTTGTAGTGATATCTAGTATCAGGTAGGAGGAAAGTATGCACCCATATATTTGTACTGTTGTAATTTCTAGTATATCCTGGTATTGTAATGATTTCTAGTATCAGGTAAGAGGAAATAATGCACCTATAGCCTGGTTTGTTTGTTTGTGTGTTTTGGCTTTTCCAGGTTAGGGGTCGCCACAGCAGAACTCCGGTCCCCTAACGATTGGCAGTTGATTTTTACATACCAGCTTGCCAGGCCTGAGGCACAACCTTTAATGAAGGTATGCCCATTCATGCACTTCTCCACGCAGAAGACGATCTAGCTGAGAATCGAGCCGGACTTCGTCTTACTGTGAGGCAACAACGCTACCGCAGAACCACCACCGCATTACACCTATAGCTTGGTATTGTAGTGATTTCTGGTATCATGAAGGAAGAAAGGATGCACCCATATCCTGGTATTGTAGTGATTTCTATTATCAGGGAAGGTGGAAAGAATGGACTCATAGCTTGGTATTGTAGTGATTTTTAGTATCAGGGAAGGAGGAAAGAATGCACCCTTATCCTGATATTGTAGTTATTTCTAGTATCAGGTAGAAGGAAATGATGTACCCATATCTTAGTTTTGTAGTTATTTCTAGTATCAGACAAGATGGAAAGAATGGACCCGTAGCTTTGTATTGCAGTTATTTCTAGTATCAGGTGGGAGGAACGAATGTACCCATATCCTGGTATTATAGTGATTGCTTGTGTCAGGTTGGAGGAAAGACTGCATCCATAGCCTGATATTGCATTGATTTCTAGAATCAGGGATGGAGGAAAGTATGCATCCATAGCCTGACATTGTAGTGATTTTTATTACCAGGGAAGGTGGAAAGAATCCACCTGTAGCTTGGTATTGTAGGGATTTCTAGTATCAGGGAATGAGGAAAGAATGCACCACTAGCCTAGTACTGCAGTGATTTCTAGTATCAGGTAGGAAGAAAAAATGCACCCATATCCTGGTATTGTAGTGATTTCAAAAATTAGGGATTGAGAAAGAATGCACCCATGGCCTGATATTGTTGTCATTTCTAGTATCAGGTAGAAGGAAAGGATGCACCCATATCCTGGTATTGTAGTGATTTCTAGTATCAGGGAAGGTGGAAAGAAAGGACCCGTAGCTTGGTATTGTAGTGATTTCTAGTATCAGGGAAGGTGGAAAGAATGCACCCATATCCTGGAGTTGTAGTGATTTCTAGTATCAGGTAGAAAGAAAGGATGCACCTATATGCTGGTATTGTAGTGATTGCTAGTATGAGGTAGGAGGAAAAATGCACCCATAACCTGGTATTGTTGTGATCTCTAGTATCAGGTAGGAGGAAAGAATGCACCCATATCCTGTTACTGTAGTGATTTATAGTATCAGGTAGGAGGAATTAATGCACCCATAGCCTGGTATTGTAGTGATTTCTAGAATGAGGGAAGGAGAAAAGAATGCACACATAGTTAGGTATTGTAGTGATTTCTAGTATCAGGTAGTAGGAAAGAATGTACCCATATCCTGGTATTGTATTTATTTTTAGAATCAGGTAGAAGGAAAGGTTGCACCCATATCCTGGTATTATAGTGATTGCTTGTGTCAGGAAGGAGGAAAGATTGCACCCATAGCCTGTTATTGCATTGATTTCTAGAATCAGGGATGGAGGAAAGAATGCATCCATAGCCTGACATTGTAGTGATTTTTATTTTCAGGGAAGGTGGAAAGAATGAACCTGTAGCTTGGTACTGTAGTGATTTCTAGTATCATGAAAGGAGGAAAGAATGCACCCCTAGCCTTGTATTGCAATGAGTTCTAGTATCAGGGAGGAAGAAAGAATGCACCTATATCCTGGTATTGTAGTGATTTCTAGAATCAGGGATTAAGAAAGAATGCACCCATTGCCTGATATTGTTGTGATTTCTAGTATCAGGTAGAAGGAAAGGATGCACTCATATCCTGGTATTGTAGTGCTTTGCAGTATCAGGGAAGATGGAAAAAAAGGACCCGTAGCTTGGTATTGTAGTGATTTCTAGTATCAGGGAGGAAGGAAAGAATGCACCCATATCCTGGTGTTGTAGTGATTTCTAGTGTCAGGTAGAAAGAAAGGATGGACCTATAGCCTGGTATTGTAGTGATTTCAAGTATCAGATTGGAGGAAAAATGCACACATATCCTTTTATTCTAGTGATTTCTAGTATCAGGTAGGAGGAAAGAATGCACCCAAAGCCGGGTATTGTAGTGATTTCTAGAATCAGGGATGGAGGAAATAATGCAACCATAATACCTGGTATTGTAGTGATTTCCAGAATCGGGGAAGAAGGAAAGAATGCATACATAGCTAGGTATTGTAGTTATTTCTAGTATCAGGTCGGAGGAAAGATTGCACCCATATCCTGGTATTGTAGTGATTTCTAGAATCAGGTATAAGGAAAGGATTCACCCTTAAATTGGTATTGTAGTGATGTCTAGTATCAAGGAGGAGGAAAGAACGCATCCATATATCTGTAATATAGTGATTTTTAGTATAACCTGGTATTGTAGGGATTTCAAGTAATAGGTAAGAGGAAAGAATGCCCCTATAGCCTGTTATTGTAGTGATTTCTATTATCAGGCAAGGAGGAAAGAATGCACCCATATCCTTGTATTGTAGTGATTTCTAGTATCAAGCAGGAGGAATGAATGTACCTGTAGCCAGGTATTATAATGATTTCTAGAAATGGGGAAGGGGGAAAGAATGCACCCATTAACCTCATATTGTAGTGATTTCTAGTGTCAGGTAGGAGGAAAGAGTGCACCCATAAACTGATATTGCATTGATTTCTAGAATCAGGGATTGAAGAAAGAATGCACCCATAGAGTGGTGCTGTAGTGATTTCTAGTATCAGGTAGGAGGAAAGAATCCACACATAAATTGGTATTGCTGTGATTTCTAGTATCAGGGAAGGATGAAAGAATGCACCCATAGCCTGGTGTTGTAGTGATTTCTAGTATCCAGGGTAGGAGGAAAGAATGCACCCATACCCTGGTGTTGTAGTGATTTCTAGTATCCAGGGAAGGAGGAAAGAATGCACCCATATCCTGGTATTGTAGTGATGGCTAGTATCCAGGGAAGGAGGAAAGATTGCACCTATATCTTGGTGTTGTAGTGATTTCTTGTATGAGGTAGAAAGAAAGGCTGCACCCATATCCTGGTATTGTAGTGATTTCTAGTATCAGGGAAGGTGGAAAGAATGGACCTGTAGCTTGGTATTGTAGTGATTTCTAGTATCAGGCAAGGAGGAAAGAATGCACCCATATCCTGGTGTTGTAGTGATTTCTAGCATCAGGTAGAAAGAAAGGATGCACATATATCCTGGTATTGTAGTGATTTCTAGTATCAGGTAGGAGGAAATAATGCACCCATAGCTAGGCATTGTAGTGATTTCTAATATCAGGTAGGAGAAATGAATGTACCCATATCCTGGTATTGCATTTATTTTTAGTATCAGGTAGAAGGAAATGATGCAACCATATCCTGGTATTATAGTTATTGCTTGTGTCAGGTAGGAGGAAAGATTGCACCCATAGCCTGTTATTGCATTGATTTCTAGAATCAGGGATGGAGGAAAGAATGCATCCATAGCCTGACATTGTAATGATTTGTATTATCAGGGAAGTTGGAAAGAATGCACCTGTAGCTTGGTACTGTAGTGATTTCTAGTATCATGGAAGGAGGAAAGAATGCACCTCTAGCCTGGTATTGCAGTGATTTATAGTATCAGGGAGGAAGAAATAATGCACCTATATCCTGGTATTGTAGTGATTTCTAGAATCAGGGATTGAGAAAGAATGCACCCATTGCCTGATATTGTTGTGATTTCTAGTATCAGGTAGAAGGAAAGGATGCACCCATATACTGTTACTGTAGTGATTTCTAGTATCAGGTAGGAGGAAGGAATTCACCCAGCGCCTGGTATTGTAGTGATTTCTAGAATCAGGGAAGGAGGAAAGAATGCACATACCTATGTTTTTAGCAGGTAGGAGGAAAGAATGTACCCATATCCTGGTATTATAGTGATTTCTTGTTTTAGGTAGGAGGAAAGATTGCACCTATAGCCTGATATTGCAGTGATTTTTAGAATCAGTGAAGGGGGAAATAATCCATCCATAGTCTGGAATTTTAGTGATTTCTAGTAGCAGGTAGTAGGAAAGAATGCACTCATAGCCTGGTATTGTAGGCTATTATAGTGATTTCGAGTATCGGGTAGGATTTAACAATGCACCCATTTCCTGGTATTGTAGTGATTTCTAATATCAGGTAAGAGGAAAGAATGCACCCATAGCCTGGTATTGTAGTGATTTCTAGTATCAGGTAGGAGGGAAAATGCACCCACAGCCTGGTATTGTAGTGATTTCTAGTATCAGGTATGAGGAAAGAATGCACCCATATCCTGTTACTGTAGTGATTTCTAGTATCAGGTAGGAGGAAAGAATGCACCCATATCCTGGTATTGTAGTGATTTCTAGTATCAGGTATGAGGAAAGAATGCATCCATATATTTGTAATATAGTGATTTTTAGTATAACCTGGTATTGTAGTGATTTCTAGTATCAGGTAAGAGGAAAGAATACACCTATAGCCTGTTATTCTAGTGATTTGTATTATCAGGGAAGGATGAAAGAATGCATCCATATCTTTGTATTGTAGTTATTTCTAGTATCAAGCAGGAGGAATGAATGTACCTGTAGCCAGATATTATAATGATTTCTAGAAATGGGGAAGGGGGAAAGAATGCACCCATTAACCTCGTATTGTAGTGATTTCTAGTGTCCGGTAGGAGGAAAGAGTGCACCCATAAACTGATATTGCATTGATTTCTAGAATCAGGGAAGGATGAAATAATGCACCCATAGACTAGTGTTGTAGTGATTTCTAGTATCAGGTAGGAGGAAAGAATGCACCCATAAATTGGTATTGTAGTGATTTCTAGTATCAGGGAATGACAAAAGAATTCATTCATAGCCTGGTGTTGTAGTGATTTCTAGTATCAGGTAGGAGGAAACAATGCACCCATATATTTGTATTGTAGTGAGTTCTAGTATCAGGGAAGGTGGAAAGGATGCACCCATATCCTGGTATTGTAGTGATGCATAGTAACCAGGGAAGGAGGAAAGAATGCACCCATATCCTGGTGTTGTAGTGATGTCTAATATCCAGGGAAGGAGGAAAGAATGCACCCATATCCTGGTGTTGTAGGGATGTCTTGTATCCAGGGGAAAGAGGAAAGAAAGCACCCATATCCTGGTGTTGTAGTGATTTCTTGTATCATGTAGAAAGAAAGGATGCACCTATATACTGATATTGTAGCGATTTCTAGTATCAGGTAGGAGGAAAGAATGCACCCTTAGCCTGATATTGTTGTGATTTCTAGTATCAGGTAGGAGGAAAGAATGCACCCATATCCTGTTACTGTAGTGATTTCTAGTATCAGGTAGGAGGATAGAATGCACCCATAGCCTGGTATTGTAGTGGTTTCTAGAATCAGGGATGGAGGAAAGAATGCAACCATAACCTGGTATTGTAGTGATCTCTAGAATCAGGGTAGGAGGAAAGAATGCGCACATACCTATGTTTGTAGCAGGTAGGAGGAAAGAATGTACCCATATCCTGGTATTGTACTGATTTCTAGTATCCAGTAGAAGGAAAGGATACACACATTTCCTGGTATTGTAGTGATTTCTTCTGTCAGGTAGGAGGAATGATTGCAGCCATAGACTGATATTGCATTGATTTCTAGAATCAGGGAAGGAAGAAAGAATGCACCCATAGCCTGGTACTGTAGTGATTTCTAGAATCAGAAAAGGATGAAAGAATGCACCCATAGCCTGGTGTTGTAGTGATTTATAGTGTCAGGTAGAAGTAAAGGATGCACCCATATCCTGGTATTGTAGTGATTTCTAGTATTAGGGATGGAGGAAAGAATGCACCTATATCCTGGTGGTGTAGTGATTTTTAGTATTATGTATAAAGAAAGGCTGCACCTATATCCTGGTATTGTAGTGATTTCTAGTATTAGATAGGCGGAAAGAATGCACCCATATCCTGGTACTGTAGTTATTTCTAGTATCAGGTAGGAGGAAGGAATGCACCCATAGCCTGGTATTGTAGTAACTTCTAGAATCAGGGATGGAGGAAAGAATGCAACCATAACCTAGTATTGTGGTGATGTCTAGTATCATGTAGAAACAAAGGATGTACCTATATCCTGGTATTGTAGCGATTTCTAGTATCAGGTAGGAGGAAAGAATGCACCCATAGCCTTGTATTGTTGTGATTTCTAGTATCAGGGAAGGATGAAAGAATGCACCCATATCCTGGTACTGTAGTGATTTCTAGTATCAGGTAGGAGGAAGGAATGCACCCATAGTCTGGTATTGTAGTGATTTCTAGAATCAGTGATGGAGGAAAGAATGCAACCATAATCTGGTATTCTAGTGATTTCTAGAATCAGGGAAGATGGAAAGAATGCATACATAGCTAGTTATTGTAGTGATTTCTAGTATCAGGTAGGAGGAAAGATTGTACCCATATCCTGATATTGTATTTATTTCTAGTATCAGGTAGAAGGAAAGGATACACACATTTCCTGATATTGTAGTGATTTCTTGTGTCAGGTAGGAGGAAAGATTGGACCCATAGCCTGATATTGCAGTGATTTTTAGAATCAGGTAGGAGAAAAGCATGCACCCATAATCTGGTATTGTAGGCTTTTGTACTGATTTCTAGTATCAGGTAGGAGGAAAGAATGCACCCATAGCCTGGTGTTGTAGTGATATCTAGTATCAGGTAGGAGGAAAGTATGCACCCATATATTTGTATTGTTGTGATTTGTAGTATATCCTGGTATTGTAATGATTTATAGTATCAGGTAAGAGGAAATAATGCGCCTATAGCCTGGTTTGTTTGTTTGTGTGTTTCGGCTTTTCCCGGTTAGGGGTCACCACAGCAAAACTCCGCTCCCCTAACGATTGGCAGTTGATTTTTAAATACCGGCTTGCCAGGCCTGAAGCACAACCTTCAATGAAGGTATGCCCATTCATGCACATCTCCACGCAGAAGACGATCTAGCTGAGAATCGAACTGGACTGCGTCTTACTGTGAGGCAACAATGCTACCGCAGAACCACCACCGCATTACACCTATAGCTTGGTATTGTAGTGATTTCTAGTATCAGGAAGGAGGAAAGGATGCACCCATATCCTGGTATTGTAGTGATTTCTAGTATCAGGTAGAAGGAAAGGATGTACCCATATCCTAGTTCTGTAGTTATTTCTAGTATCAGACAAGGTGGAAAGAATGGACCCATAGCTTGGTATTGTAGTTATTTCTAGTATCAGGTAGGAGGAAAGAATGTACCCATATCCTGGTATTATAGTGATTGCTTGCGTCAGGTAGGAGGAAAGATTGCACCCATAGCCTGATATTGCATTGATTTCTAGAATCAGGGATGGAGGAAAGTATGCATCCATAGCCTGACATTGTAGTGATTTTTATTAACAGGGAAGGTGGAAAGAATTCACCTGTAGCTTGGTACTGTAGTGATTTCTAGTATCAGGGAAGGAGGAAAGAATGCACCCCTAGCCTGGTACTGCAGTGATTTCTAGTATCAGGTAGGAAGAAAAAATGCACCCATATCCTGGTATTGTTGTGATTTCTAAAATTAGGGATTGAGAAAGAATGCACCCATTGCCTGATATTGTTGTCATTTCTAGTATCAGGTAGAATGAAAGGATGCACCCATATCCTGGTATTGTAGTGATTTCTAGTATCAGGGAAGGTGGAAAAAAAGGACCTGTAGCTTGGTATTGTAGTGATTTCTAGTATCAGGGAAGGTGGAAAGAATGCACTCATATTCTGGAGTTGTAGTGATTTCTAGTATCAGGTAGAAAGAAAGGATGCACCTATATGCTGGTATTGTAGTGATTTCTAGTATGAGGTAGGAGGAAAAATGCACCCTTAGCCTGGTATTATTGTGATCTCTAGTATCAGGTAGGAGGAAAGAATGCACCCATATTCTGTTACTGTAGTGATTTATAGTATCAGGTAGGAGGAATTAATGCACCCATAGCCTGGTATTGTAGTGATTTCTAGAATGAGAGAAGGAGAAAAGAATGCACACATAGTTAGGTATTGTAGTGATTTCTAGTGTCGGGTAGTAGGAAAGTATGTACCCATATCCTGGTATTGTATTTATTTCTAGTATCAGGTAGGAGGAAAGGATGCACCCATATCCTGATATTATAGGGATTGCTTGTGTCAGGTAGGAGGAAAGATTGCACCCTAGCCTGATATTGCAGTGATTTCTAGAATCAGGGATGGAGGAAAGAATGCTTCCATATCCTGACATTGTAGTGAATTTTATTATCAGGGAAGGTGGAAAGAATGTACCCATAGCCTGGTACTGTATTGATTTCTAATATCAGGGAAGGAGGAAAGAATGTACCCCTAGCCTGGTATTGCAGTGATTTCTAGTATCAAGTAGTACAAAGGAATGCACCCATATCCTGTTATTGTAGTGATTTTTAGAATCAGTGATGGATAAAGAATGCACCCATTGCCTGATATTGTTGTGATTTCTAGTATCCGGTAGAAGGAAAGGATGCACCCATATCCTGGTATTGTAGTGATTTCTTGTGTCAGGTTGGAGGAAAAATTACACCCATAGCCTGATATTGCAGTGATTTCTAGAATCAGGGATGGAGAAAGAATACACCCATAGCCTGATATTGTAGTGATTTCTAGTATCACGTGGGAGGAAAAAATGCACCCATAGACAGGTATTGTAGTGATTTCTAGTATCAAGTAGAAGGAAAGGATGCACCCATATCCTGGCATTGGAGTGATTTCTAGTATCAGGGAAGGAGGAAGGAATGCACACATATCCTGATATTATAGTGATTTCTAGAATCAGGGAGGGAGGAAAGAATGCACCCATATCCTAGTATTGCAGTGATTTATAGTATACGTTTGGAGGAAAGAATGCACTCATAGCCCGCTATTGTAGCGATTTCTAGTATCAGGGAAGGATGAACGAATGCTCCCATAGACTGGTGTTGTAGTGGTTTCTAGTATCAGGTAAAAAGAAAGGATGCACCCATATCCTGATATTGTAGTGGTTTTTAGTATCATTGAAGGAGGAAAGAATGCACCCCTAGCCTGGTATTGTAGTATTTTCTAGAATCAGAGATGGAGGATAGAATGCACCCTTAGCCTAGTATTGTAGTTTTTTTAGAATCAGGGAAGGAGGAAAGAATGCACCCGTAGCCTAATATTGTAGTGATTTCTAGTATCAGGTAAAAAAAAAGAATGCACCCCTAGCCTGGTATTGTAGTATTTTCTAGAATCAGAGATGGAGGATAGAATGCACCCGTAGCCTGGTATTGTAGTGATTTCTAGTATCAGGTAGGAAGAATGAATGTACCCATAACCTGGCATTGTAGTGATTTCTAGTATCAGGTAGGAGGAGAGTATCCTTACTATAGCATAACACAAATGATGATACTTCACTGAACCACTCAGATTCCACCAGTCATGTGGTGACATTGCTTTCTTCCCTTCTTTCCCTTCTCGATTATTCCCCCTTACTCAACTGTAATGTTCACAATACAGTTTTAAGCCAGAATTGCAGGCTGGGGTAAGGGAATGAATAGCTTTAGAAGTGCAGAAGTTCAAAAATCCTGCAACTTAACATGACCTATTAGGTTGGATGTGCATTTAAGTTAAAGTGATTTGACTCACATCCCTGCTTTCTCCCTTTCTCTAAATAAATGTAGCAGTGGAGTTGACACACCTAGACACACACTCATATCTCTCTCTCTCCATATATATATATATATATATATATATATATATATATGTATATATATATATATATATATATATATATATATATATATATATATATATATATATATATATATATATATATATATATATATATATATATATATATATATATACACCTATAGCTATATCTTTATAAAATAAGGGATATGGGTGGCAAAGCCTTCATTACATGGGCTTGTATTTGTTTTATATATATATATATATATATATATATATATATATATATATGTGTGTATCAATTTATTATTTTTGGCTATATATTGAAATTTTGGAGAAAAATCTTTACTGGTGTAAAATTCCATATTAAATTAGGTAAAGTACATGCCATTGCTATTGTTTTTAACACTAATAATAATAATAATAATAATAATACTAATAATCATAATGTAGCTAATGGATTAAGAAGGAAAATGTATGAAGAATACTACAACAAACCAAACAAATTCAGCTATCATCAGACTTGATTGATGGTGTGTAGTAGAAAAAGAAAATGCTACTTTACAGAGTCGGTTTATCACTTTTTGAAACAATGATGATTAATAAAGATTCTTCTGCTAAACCTAAGTCTAAAATTAATGCAAAAGAGTCAGTAAGATATGGTAATCTGTGGAATTCTTTGCTTGAGTTCACATTAACTAGCTTGATTGTATATCATAATATAAAAAGCATCTGTCAGGCTGAATCCATCCATCTATCTTCAACCCCTTTTCCCATTTTTGCACATGGGATCGGGGCATCACTTCCGCAGTGTCAATCAGCTCAAGCCAAGTTTTACACCACTGGGTGGCTAGCCCTGCCACAGATCCATCAGGCTGAATAACAAAGAAAAAAATGTCCTTTATCTACAGAGAGGCATTAATTAGGATAAGTATGTATTTCCAGTGTACTTCATCTCAGATACTGAAAACTTCCAGTGACTGAATCACCAACAACAACCAATCCTTGTGCAGCCACATCTCTTGCCCAAACCCAACTCAATAAAAAGATAATTAAATTGTCGCAGGAGACCAAACTACCCTGCATACCTCTCGACCTGTTAGTGCAAGAAATCTGCACAAAGCCTGACATAATGCGGGACACGTTTTAAATATTTCTCTTATAAACTTAAAAAGTTAAAGAATAACAGGATTTGTGTTAGCATGCATTTTCTGAAGGATATGAAGTAAGAAATTCAAATGCATATCATTATTTAGTGACTTTAATCCTTAGCTCATCCCAGTGATTTGTCAAAAAACACACTTTCTATGAGGAACAGACCAAAAATAGGAGGCAAAAATCTGGACATTCTGCAAAAATGAGAGGTTTGCTCCCCCCCCCCCCCACACACACACACACACACAACCTATATATTTACTGTTTCTGAAATCACAAAACCATGAAGAAAGAAAATGGGTTATTAGTATATACTGCTACTTATGTCCCATTCTGTGTGCTTAATGTGTTTACCTAGTTAACAACAATAACAGTAAAAAATATTAAAATATGCATAATAGCTTAGTTCATAATGCATAAATGACAGACAAGATTTAAGTGAATAACTGATGCAAGAGCATTTCGTCTACTTGGAGAAATGTCTTGCTAATTTTTCATTATGGTGAAGGCTTCTTGGAGGAGTACTAAAATGGAGGTGATATGTAGCTTACCTGCTGACCAGGGAATGGTCAGTATTGTAGCTGTAACTGAGACCAAAGCAAGAAGAAACAACACAAGAATATGCAGAATGAAGAAAGATAAGGAAAAGGGAAAGTTATGATACTAAGCTTTTTTCCCCTCAAATCATACAATCAACAGCTGGTGGTATTTTTGCTTAACTAGGAGGCATGCTCAAACCCTCTTCGTATCTTTTTGCTCATTGGCTGGGAAAGGTTTCTTCACAAATTGCAGCTGTTTCAAGATAAGTAAGATGTCAGCTGTTTTTCCAACAGTCTTTTATGGTAATGAGTACATGAGCTTACTCACATTTGTTTTCACTCTACACATTTATTCACAGAGTGATCCACTTTGCTCTGCAAAAAAATGACCACTTTGTTAATCATTACAGTGTTGTTTTACTGTCTCATCTTATTTGCAGAATGGGCATTACAGTCTGTCCATGAAAAAATGCAATGAATAAACCCCACTTGAGGCATCCATTTCTTCTTAATTTTGTGTGTGCTACTTGAGCTGTGTGGACATTTAGATGAACAGGCCTGGCCTACTTCTCTGGCTTCTTCTACTGTATAAATGGAAGGTGTAACCACATAATGTTCTACAGCTGCTTTCACACTCCAAGATCTAAAGATCTAAATGCCCTGCACTAAAAATTTAACTACCTAATCAAATATGGAACGCCACAAAATCCTCCATTTCTTCTTGCTTTCTGCTCAATCATATAACATTCTGCTACACTCTCCTGTGTTCTTCTGAGAGGTTCATAGGTGTATACTAGGCTAACAGCTACTGGGGTCTTTATAAGCCTAGCCATGCAACCCAAATGTATCCCATGAATTATTGTGCCTTAGAGGCATACCTCTCAGCATCTCAATGCAAGAAATCTGGACAAAACCAAAACTAATGAGAGAATAAAGGCAAATAATAGGGACAGATTTAAAATATCGCTCTTACAAACTTAGGAAGTTGCTAGAATAAAATATTATTTGTTAGCATGCATTTTCTGAAGGATATAAAATCTGAAACTTAAATGTCTTTCTTATTTAGTGACTTCAATCCTTAATGATTTGCCAGAAAACCACACATTTTATGAGGAAGTGTTCAGAATTATAAGTTAAAAATCTGCTCATTTTGCAAAAATCTGGACAGTTGAGAGGTATGCTTAGAGGTTGTTTTAAGGGGTATATGTAAGCTAGGGCATGATATACAGGCTGCTTATGTCCATTAGAGACACATATGCTAGACCAAGGGTGTATTTCTGAATTCCCATCCACTGATGCAGGTTTCTCTTGAATGAAGTTAGGAAAGAGGTCTGCTTCACATAGATGGGAATCCTGTGTGAGAGAGATGAATTCTCTGAGACACATACCTGTCCCTCCAGTATGTCCAATTTGTATTGTAAGCAAAGTTTATATTCCTAGATCGAGTAATTTTGATGATGTTCATTTTGCAGATGTGCAAAAGGTCCATCAGAACGGGATGCAGGATGCCTTGTATGCCAGGCATAAATCACCTCTTGCTAGTCAGTAGGAAACAGAGTATACAGATAGAGCGTTGAGGCAATCTGCAAAGGACATGCTGTTTATGCCCTGCATTCTTTTGGTGAGGAACCTCTGTAGACATTCCAGTTGTGCCCGGTTAGGTATATAACACACCAATGCACTCAATGATGGGCCTTATGATGGCTGAATACAGTGAAGCAATAACTTCTTTGGATCTTGCCCTTGCTTATAAAGTGAACAATATAGAATGATTTCCTTATTATCTTATACACGTTAGTCAGAAGTCAGTCTATTATCTACATGTGTACCTCAATCCCTGACTACTTTTAGGGGTATGCGTTTGATGAGGTCATTTCCTAGGATGGCTAACTTCTCAAGGGATATTGTTATACATTTCTTGACACTGAGTTTTAAGCCATGGCTTTGGCACCAGTCATTTGACCGTGTTAGTCCTTCCTGTAGGATTCTATGACTGCTGTTAGTTTGCAACCATCAGCAAACTTGAATCAGCCAGATGCCATTGACATTGATCTTGACTTCTGAAAAGAAGATGCCAAAAAGAAGGGGACCCAGCAGAGAGCTCGGAGGGACTTCAATAGTGATTGGCCTCTTTGTGGAGGTGATGTCTCCTATTGTAAAGTCCTGGGTCCTATCTGAGACCCAGATGGCTATCAAGTATGTAACATATGGGTTTATGTCTATGTCCATGAGTGTCCCATATATGTTGCACTAGAATATAATATGACATTGCACTACATGGCATAATAGAAAATAAACGAATAAGTAGGCTGCCTCACATATACGTATTAGTGTGTGTGTGTCCATGCTAATGCTCACACACACAGTCAAAGAGAGACAGTAGAGATACTTGTCATGCTTAAAAATGTGAAAAACAATTCAGCAAACTGGGGAGGCTGTAGAATAAAAAAAAAACACTTGCATGCAAAATTTAAAGAAAAAAAGAAGAACTGTTTATTTACACGTGTGCTGTTTTTACAAGCCTAATAAAAACTACAGTGCATATTTTGCCTGTATAGACTGGTAGGATGACTTACAGACTTTAGATCACTTAGCTGTTCATTTTTGTCATAATAGTACCATTGTAGGTGGCTTGCAGAATTTGAAAGAAGTGTACTGGTAAAAATAATTTTGACCAAATCATCCTTTGCACTTGCACTTGCATAAAAATGGTAATGTCTCCATTGAACGAGTAAGATGATGTCACTTCCCAGGTTTTCTCCATCTATAAAGGATTATTTATTTGTACTCATTTTCCTACTATGTGAAAATGTGGGATAAAGACATCATTCAATTATAATTGGAAGCTAAGGAGACTAGTGACTACCGACTAAATAACATATTACTGCATACATTTATAATATTCTTTATGCCTTGAAAATATATCTAACTGTAATGCATAGGAGACTTCTGTTTCTGCATGCAGCAGTACTTTCTTATCTGATAAATTTATTTAATTTGATGAGAAACAATCTTTTGCTACAGTGATTATGTTCACTGAAGATTTTAAATAATTTTAATGAGTTGCACATTACATTCATATTAAACTGTTCCCCACAGGTATGATTGAGGAATATAATTTCTTAGCACAAATTAATTCCTGATTGAGCTGTAATATGCTCTGCTCATTTACCTTTTTCTTCTTTCTTAATTAATTACTGTCATGCTCAGGTTCAGAAGTCAGCAGCAGCAGCAGTGGCTTTGTGAATGATGATGATGACCTAGTATAGAATTCTACCGCTGTTAAACGTTGATTTATAATACATATGTAAAAATCAGTTTCTGCAGTTTTTGTTTGTCAGGATACTTGCTTTCATATTGTAGGATTTTTTTACCCAACACAAACACACAAAATAGATATGATGATGTACGGTATTACCATCTATGCCAGGGAAAATAGGGTAGTGCATGTGAAACATACGCCAGAATAGTTAGCAGTTTTGCAAATAATTTTGTGTCATTTGACTGTCGCACTGACTTTTACAGATGCTTGTGTTGGAAATGTATAAACAGTGTTATAAGTGATTTAATGTTTATGTTTAAACAAATAATTCTGGAAGGGAAGAGTAGAGGTTTTTGAAATTGTTCTATAATTTTCAAATACTGCAAAAGATGTTAGCAAAGCTCTGAATGTGTATTCTACCAGACTCAGATGATCAAATGTGATTCTATTCTATAACCAGCACTGAGAGGATGGAACTTTCACAGCAGTTTGGTTTGTTTTCCTTGGAACCTGATATAAAAATCTATGACAGTTATCACACATCAGTTATTTAGTCAGTTCAATTTTAGTTAGAAGTGCATCATCCTGCTTTATGGATGTAAGCATCTCAGCATCTAATCTTGGTTTGCTGTATTAATTAAGTTTGTAAGGGAAAAGTTATTCCTAGACAGTCAGGAAATACAGTGAGATTAGCGGAGTGTTATTTTTCTACATCTGTTTGAATCTGTCCAATTGTGTTATTTTTATTTCTCCTGTGACTAAAACTCTTTTGTTTATTATACTTATGTATTTAGTATTCTCATGTTTTCTATTTTATTTATTATTAAATGTTTTTACACCTTTCATTGTGGCTGGTCTTTTAGAATATACTTTTAACATCTTGAGAGTACTTGTGCCTAATTTTAGTGACGCCATGGCAACTCTGAAAAGTCTTGCTGCTTTGGTTACACTCTACTATTTATATTAGTATTGATTTTACTCAGTATGATTGGATACCCTTGTAAGAGCCTTAGAGCAGTTGACTGGTAGCAGCGTGTTTACCTTATAGTCTGTGTAGAAGGGCCATAGTAACTATGTGCCATCCTTTTCCAGGAGTGTGTGTGTGTGTGTGTGTGTGTGTGTGTGTGTGTGTGTGTGTGTGTGTGTGTCTGAAAATCAAATACCCAGGTGTGGGTGTGTCAACTACTTTGAACTGGGACACAGTGCTCCAAAGTGAGTCTTGTTTGGTGTCTGGAGAAACAGAAAGTCCAGTTCCAGGTCTGTAGTGGGTTCCCTGTGTGCTCTTGGGGGAAATTGTGTTTGATGCAGAGAGCTACATTTGAAAATACTGTGTAAATCCATTCCCATTTTTAGTGACCATCTCTCACTGATGTCAGAGGTGAGGATTGAGACTCCTTGATTACTGGCCTGGGTTGAAGAGGCCATTACAGTATCCATGAGAATAAAATGTAAGAAATGTTTTCCACACATGAGACAGTCCTTGAGATGAGATTAAAACTTCATATAACTCTATACAGAGAGAGTAATATATCAATAATCACTGACTGATTACTCATGATTAGTGAGGTTTATTCAGCAGGGAAATGGTGATGTTAATGAGTAATCTAGCTTGACTGATAGGTCTGGTAGTGATTATTACCTTTTATACACTTGACTTAACTATTTTTTTCCTTTACCCTTTTAAATAAATCTTTTATACAAAAATTTTTTTATTTTCAGATGTTGTCTTATCCTGAAAAGACCCAGAGGAGATATCTGATCACTGAAGTCCACTTTATTACATGCGAGATTCATTTATGTAAAAACAGTATGCTATTAGACTTTCCTTTGTGGCAGTGATGGCGCTGAGATAGAGTGCATTTTTTTTCATTTTTTTTTCCTGGAGGAGGGTCAAGAGCAGAGTAATAAAGAAAATATTTGATGGAATATTTTGAAGGCAAGTGGTAGAAGTATTAAAAAATGCTGAGATTTATTGTTTAGGAGTCTGATCCCAGACTCATAACTGTGAGTAGCAAACAGGGCCTTTTCACTCAGATAAATAGTTTTGCTACAGTAATTGCAGTTTATCACAACTAAGGACTCAGTTTAACCAGTTATATAGCCCAGCTTGATTGACATTTTTTAAAGCAACATATAATATATTTATATTAAATTGAGGAAGCTCTGTATTTCTGAACTAACCAATGTATGATGAAGTGCGGAGCATGACAAATATCACTGTTGTCAGACCGCGCAATATTTAACCAGACAGCTCTCCTTTGTGTGTGCAAAAGAACAACAGAATTATTGAAGATTGGCCAGAAATACCACCAAATAGAATGTGGTACTTACATGAAAGATTCAGTGACATTCATGAAATATTAGGAGCAGCCTCAGCTGGAAAGCATTTTTTAAATGGAAGACAGAGTCGAGTTCATCACTATAAGAAAAATTCACCCCCATTGTACCATTTTGAATGTTGAGTTGTGTTATCATCAATACTGACATTTTATTCACTTGTAATAGAAGTATCATCTAGATTTACCTTGAATGTCTCTGATGCTTCATCCCAAACTTGTATATTGCTGAAATAGTTTGAATAGCTCTTCTCTATGTGTATTGCAACTGTGATAATTACAGAACAATAGCTGTTTACATATGCATGCAGGTTAATATCACTTTTACTCAATTTGTTTCTGTAAGTATGAAGACCTGAATGTTATCTGAAATTTAAACAGTCAAATGTTGTTTTATTGGATGTATTCAGAAACCATGATTTTGCAAAGTGCTAAGCACTGCTGTTTTTATTTTTATTATCAGTAGTTGCACAGAATGAGTCTAGGTCTGACTATCAAATACAAGTCTTTGCACAAAACTTGTATTATAGAATTAATACCATGATTGCAGGCATCAAGAATAAGTTAGGATGAAATGTAATTGAAAGGAAGGAAGGAAGGGAAAGGTAGGGAGAATAGTAGTATAAACAATATTAAAAGGAAGGATGAGTGTAAAACATAAAATGGCGAGTAGAGAGTGGTGAAAGGTATAGTAGAATAAGGTTAAAAGAGATGCGGAGTAAGTAGTGGAAGCGAAGTAGATAGAAGAATAGGGTTATGGGGAGAAATAATGGTGTGTGGCTATAGACAAAGGAGGAGGAGGAGGGGTAGGAATAAGGAGAGATGTAGCTGCAAGAATGGAGAATGAGGTAAGGAAGGAGGATGTGAAGGGAACTGTTTTAACGTGAGAAGTAGTAATGTGGTTTACTGTTGATAATATTTTGAGGAGGTGCTAGATAGGAGATGTTTAAATGTATGGAGTAGACTATGACAAGCACATTTACTGACTGTCAAGATGAGAGTCTTGGGAAAAGCAAACTACTGACATGAGGAACAACACCTTCTATTTGGAGTAGCAGCTTAGGGTTTCCCTATATGAGATGAATGGTGTCTTATTGTGAGGCATGCAGAGCATTACTGCATATTCCTGTCTTTCAGAAATTAATGTCCTGACAGACTGCGTGGTGTTTGTGTGTGTGTGTGTGTGTGTGTGTGTGTGTGTGTGTGTGTGTGTGTGTGTGTGTGTATGTGTGTGTGTGCATGTGTGTTTGTTTGTGTGCATGTATCTGCACTTCCATTTAGTTATGCATCTTCAGTGATCTTTACAGAACCATAAAGTCATAGAATGTACAACGCAACTTAGCCATGTAGTCATTTACACTTTGCCTACCCTGACAGAGCATTCATACTCGGGGGTGAGTTTATGAACATCCATCCAACTGTGTAATTTCTTCTTAAAGGATGATAGTGTGTCAGGTTCCTTGATCTAGAGAGGAAGTTTATTGTAGAGAAGGGTCCACTATGATTTGTTTGTCTACTGAAGTAGTTACAAACCTGTGGTTTTGTGGTTTGCTGTACTATTTGAATGATGGATAAATAAGACATCTTGGACATCTGTCTCCTTAATAGCCCAGAATGCAAGGCATAGTTAGCCACTAAGGAGTCTATAAGACACTGAATAGATGGACAAGACCACCAGACTCTTAATAGATCAGATCCTTTTGGCCCGTTTTTGTCATGAACCTTTGGTGTCTCTCAGCCTGCTTGATATTAAGCTACATAGGGGTGGGATCATTGTATTTTATGATACACCTGGGTTCTACATTAAAACATTGAAATCCCAAAATCCTGAAGCTTAGAAAATGAATACAAATGTTTGATCTTGTAAGCTCGAAAAAGAAAAACAATACAAAACAAAAAAACACGTTTTTACAGGCAGCAAGCCAGACTTATATGGTGGACCTCTTTATTAAATTAAATCATTCCCATTCTCAGACTGTCTTTGAGGTCTAACAGTGACTGCACATGTCTTTTGACTACATATAACTGCAAGTCATAGCTGTTTCCAGCAAAATGGCATGAAAGAACTATCGCACCATCAGTTTGAATCTTTTCACCACCATAAGCAACTAGTTTTGCATACCTTGATGAATCAATTTTCTCACAAGCATTTGGGCTGCTAAAACAGTGCACTTAGATCCAGTGTCTACTTTAAGCTCTATACATTTTCCATTAATTTGTACAGTATAAAATAATTCACTCTTTGCTGTCAAGTGATAATCTACTGTATTAACTGTTTCTTCGATCACAAAGACACCATCAACATAGAGAGTTTGTTCACAGCTCTTGGAGTTTGCTACAGTCTCTATCTGATCTATTACTTCTTTGAATATTCTCTTTTAATATAAGATCGTGACACTTTAGACTTGCAAAGCCTTTTGAAATGATTCCACTTTTTACATTTGTGACATTGCTGACCAAAAGCTAAACACTTTTCCCATTTTCCCAAGCACCTTATGATGTCATACAAATGGGGAAGAAGTGTAAAGGACATGTTTGTTCATGGAAATTTTGTCTTACCAAAAAGTAACTTAAGCATTTGTCCAACCTCCATGGGCACTTATAAATGCAACAGTTATTCTATTTGCAAATATATAATGTGTTTATTTGAATATATGAATAAAATCAAATTTGTACCAGGGGGACAATTTTCATGTAACAGCAAGGGGGTTATTTATGCCTTAAGATGCCTGTGTGGTTTATTTTATATTGCTAAAAGAAAAAGAAGTTTTAAAGTGAGGTTAATGGCACAAATCAGGGACATAAAAAAATCAAAAAAAAGATATGATTGTGGCATGTCATTTCAGAGATGTACATGGCAGTGATTTTTCTATGCGTCAAGGTTGTATTTTAGAGCAAATATTTGTTGAAAATGACAATGTCTTTATTCTTAAATAGGATACTTTGGTCCCTATTGGACTGAATGGTGAGGTTAATTTTATTTAATTGTTTGTTTGTATTACTGATTGATTGAGTTAGTGTTTTTTGAATAAAAGCTAGCACATTTTTAGCTGAATTTTTTTAACTCCTGGTAGGTTTTGTACTGAGGTGCTAGAGAATCAAATACTTTTGGGTCTGAACCAGTGGTCTTGACTTTTCCCATTTAGGTTCATGTCTCCACAATTGTGACAGTTAACAATGAGGTTGGGTGTGGCACTGCCTCTCAGTTTATATTTCTTTTACATCTTAACTTTCTCCTGCACACTATCAACATTCACATATTGCAAACATGCTTTTCACATTTGTAAGGATATTTTATGCTTTTCTGTGATCTCATGTATTTGACAAATATCAATGGCTTTGCTCAGTGTTAATTCACAATCTTGAAGCAAAATCTTTCTCACTGCATCATTATTAACACCACATACAAGATGGTCTTTTATCAAATCATCTTCTAGATCACTAAATATGCATGTTTTTTCTTTATTTCTTAATGTATACTGTAGTAGTATCACCAGGCTTTTCATTTCTTGTGTAACATTTTTACCTTTCCATTGTAATATTTGTTTGAGGGTTACACATTTCTCTAAATTTATGTTTTAAGCACCCAGGGTCTTTAGGAGTTTCAGCCTGTATCATGATATGGCTGTTTTCCCCTTCCCCTGCATACACAGCAGGTGTATACACAAATAAACACTCCTGCTCAATGGCCTGTGAGACACCTAAATGGAGAAGTATAAATGATCTTGAATGTCTGTCTTTATCAGAAAATGTAGCCTGTATGAAAATATCATATTCTTGCTCACTCACCAATTCTCAGCAATATTATTATCAAACACCAGCAGTTCAGATCTGCAAAATCCCTTTGCCATATCAACAAATTTATGTTAAATATAAGTATAGACTTAGTACTTGTAATTTTGCTCAAATGTACAACAAGTTCTCTGAAAATGCTTTACTTTAACACTGCAAATGTCTCAAACACTCTGGACACTTTGGAAAGTCTTTGCTACTGCAAAAAAGTTGGACATTGCGAAAAAAATCAGACATTTTATTTAGCCTGTTCAAACATTTTAAACACTTTGGAGATTATTTCAAGCACTTTAAATATTGTGCCACTATCTTGGACATTTTGAACATCTCAGAAATTATACTGGACACTTGTAATGCTATGCCATGTTTGGCGACTGAAAATCATTTGAAATTAATTTAAGTAACTTTGAATAACCACTGACCTGTTTGCAAGTTCACTCATGGATATTACACCACTTCTAATTGCATGCCTCATGGTTTGCAAGCTGCTTCAACTTTGGATCCAATTCTTATATCATATTGCATGTCTCATGTATTCAGATGAGACACTGAGACTGGGTATGCATTCAAGTCATTATTATACATACACACATCAGGAGCTGTAACTTGTACATATACTTCTTACTTCATATGTTTGCTGACTGACTTGTTACTTCTAACACACACATGTGCATCTCCATTCAAGCTTACAGGGATTAATTTGAAGCAGATTTAGCTTGCTGGTAATGTTGGCATTTGATATAGTATAATATACGTTGTAAGGTCAAGGTATGCTGTATGGACAGACTGATCCCTGCCCATGGTTTGTGTTCCCCTCTGAAAAAAAATACCTGCTTCAGTTGACAGGGTCTACCCTTTACAAAGCCAAAATGCTGGAAGTCAAGCCTTATAAGATTTTTTGTTTTACATCATAGTTTATTAGATCTATTATGCCGTGTTCCATGGCCTTACATATGAAGCTGGTCAGGCTGATGGGTCTGTTATTCCTGGGGTCAGTGGGTGGGGGCTGCCTTATGAAAGACCATCACAGCTGCTGTGAGTCATACCTCAGGGATAAAGCCAGTGGATAAAACTAGGCTGAATAGTTGTTGGAGAGGGTCCACCATTATATTTACAACTGTTAAGTAGGCAGCCTGTTACGTTATCAGGTTCCACTGAGGCCATATTTTTTGTTTTGGAAAGTAAACGTTCTGTGATCATAGGGGGTTTGACTTCCTAGGGTATATGTCGCTTTTGTGCTGATGTCTTTGGGGGTGAAATTTGAACTTAATTTGTTTGCTAGCATTTGTGTGATATCCACTGGGTCAGTGTTCCAAGTGCCATTTTGAATGAGTTCAGAGCACTCTTGGATGTTATTTCCAAACTTCCTGACATAAATAAAGAAGGATTTGTAATTATTTTTAGCTTCCAATGCCAGCTTCTGTTCATGGGAAGCCATGGTTTTCCTGATAGTACTTTCAGTACCTTGAATAATCTTTTGATATTGATCTTGATTTGTGGGTCTTCAGTTTTGGTATGTATTATACTGAACTTTTTTCCTCTTGTTATTGTTTATTATGCAAGTCGACCACCAGGCTTGTTTGCTCTTTCATTTTCCTTTTTATTTAGTTTTGATAGAGACTGACAGATTTGTACAGTTTTCTAGATGAATGTAGAATTTCAGAATTTTAGAAGTTAGGAGATCTATTATGTATACAACTATTAATGAACCATTGTAGGTGAAAATAACATTTTATTTATGTATCCTTTGTTGACCAGGTTAGTCCCATTATGTTAGTAGTCTCTTTTCAGAGGAGACCTGAGTTAGAATTTATAGTAATAGAGGAATTTTGACCAGGGCATTGGGGAAATTCCACTATTCTTTTCAGTAGGTGCTGTGGGATATTTTACATCTACCTCAGCTACCACCAACTTAGGCAAATGGGGCCTAGGTTTAACTTCCTATCTGAAGGATGGCTCAGGAGTGCAGTACTACCTTTTGCTGCACTGCAATATCAGCAATTGGTTTACCTTATACTTCTCAAGCATACCTCATTATGAGGAACATACCTCATTTGCTGTCTTAAAAAGTTCATGTTCCTCAAAGTTCCACATTGAAAGGGTTTGTCACACATTCAGTATTAGGAAATTTTTAACTGATATTTATGGTAAATAGAAATTAATCATAATAATTCATTAAAAGATCTTTCTTATAATTAAAAGGAGCATATTTAAACCATCGCATGATCTTCCAAGTTAAAGCTGTTAGTATGTGTTCCACATTTTGCCCATTTGTTCCACATTATAAGGGCTACTATTCCTCATTTTGGAGATGGAAGGTTGAGAGCTATGATTTACCTGGTGTGGGAAGAGAACCTACAGCCTTCTGTACTAAAGGTAGGTGTGCTAACTGTTGCACCATTGACACTAATAGTAATTTGGTTTATGCATAATTCATAAACTTTTTTCCTGAATTTCACTTCCCAATAGCCCTGCCTAATTCCCATCTAAGACACACAATCTTAGATTGTTATGGGGATCTGTTTATTTCTGTAAGGTGCATTACCTTGAAGAGCTAGTAGAAGTGTTCACAGAGGTAATGACAACAGAGGATGCCTGACCATCAGATCTAAGGTGCTAGAGGAAATTCCTGGTTATCTCATTAACTTACAGACAATTCTTTCATGCCACATTTTTAATGAAATATTGAGCTTACTGTGAGGAATTTGAAACATTGTATTAAAATACTGCATCACAACTTTTTATGGGATCAGGGCCCTGTATAAAACATGAAATATTTGTCCTTTCAATTAGAAAAGTTTAGAAAATTAGTTTCGGTTGAGTGGTAAAGCATCAAGCCACAGAGTTCATTAAATGTAAAGTAAAAAAGCATTTAATTTATTACACAAACCATGCCCCCACTTATTTCATGTATTGTTTTTTTTCAACTTGTTTTCTACATTTCTTAGGTCTGAACTATTGATTCTCTACCTTCAGTGTGGTTTAAAGTGCTATTGTTCCAATATTCATTTTCTTTAGGTAAAACAGTATCTCCTTCAGTTGGTGTTACTTTTGCGAAAACAATGTTTCTCTCACCTACACCACATTGCTGCTTAACATTTATTTTTAGTATCAGCTGAATGTATTTAGTAGTATAGTGAGGTTTAAGCTGGGATTGTTTGTACACATGTATACTTTGTGTGCAGTATGTGATAATTATCCCTGGATTCATGAAGCTCGGCGCAAGGATGATTTTAGCCTTACACCGAACTTCCTCCTTACAGATGGTGCAGCAGCGCCATATGAATATTTATGAGGACGCGTTGCCGCACCCTCGACGTGCACAGGAAACGTGTGTAAGTGCAGGGGGTATGTTTAAGTGCTCTACAGAGGCGTAAACATGCCCCCACAGTTGCACAACCTACTATGCTTACTATTAGAGCCCACCTCTAATAGTAAACAATTAAGTCAGTGTCCATGGATACTGAAATGTATGCTAAGCATACAAGAGTGTCCACAAACACTGAAATAAAATCAAAGTAGTAAACACACAAGCATATAGTGGAATGTTGAGCCCCGTCCCTAGAACTATCACAATTAGATTCCCCGTGTCCCTATTTTACATTTGTATTGCTTCATTGAAAGTGTAAGCAAAGTGCAGCGTGTTTGCGCATCGCCACCCCATGCTTAGCGTAGCTTACACATCAAAATCATCCAAAGAGAAAAGAACATGTGGAGTCAATGTTAACGTCAATAGTGTAGTGGTTAGAGCATCCGCCTAACGAACATGCATTCACGGTTTGAGTCCCACTATAGCACATATCATTTTCCATGTGGAATGTGTATATGAACATATTTATACATCATTTTGCTGTATAACCTACATAATAACATGTAAATAAATGTGAACTGGAGTACCGCATGAAATATTTAACTAATGCCTTTCAGTCAAAGTGGTAGTGTCATAATGAATAAGGCACTAGTAAGCAGGTGTAAGCACAAATAAGCAGTAGTAAACATATATAAGTACCAGTAAGCAAGTCTGAGTGCGTTTGCACGGGTGTAAGCAGTGCCCAGCATAGGAAATGTATATAATTATGTAAATGTATGTGCATGTGTATGTACAGATATATAATACACACACACACACACACACACACACACACACACACACACATATATATATATATATATATCTATATGAAGAATGAACGGCGTGACAATAAATCACACAAAAAGAATGAGAAGGGAATCAACAGCAACTCCAGTATTATTTAGTGCTGTCAGTGTATGTCATATCAAGCTGGGCAGGGGTGAGCAAAGCACTGCTACTCACACCACAGGCAGGATACTACCAGTGGGAGTAACACTGTCAATCTGCTAAGTCTACATTACAAACAATCACAGGGTAGTCACTGGTGGGCCTACCCAAAAATTGCTAGGATGGTTAGACCTGCGACCATTACACAAGCAAGGGCAGGTATGTTCATGGACTAAATGGTGGGAGAGCCTGATGATACATGGGTTGGGACAACATACGTGTAGGGTCCCCTAATGCTGGGGAGAAGGCAATGTGTGGAGGTGTGTCATGGCTGTGATAGCAACTGGAGAATGGATGGATTGCGTGTATGTCAAACTCAGGTGGGGTGGAGAAACTATGGGTATGAAATTATGGATCCAAGCGTGTCAGGGTTGGATGGCCTGGTTCTAATTGGACCTCCCTGTGGAGGTCAGCAAATTCGTTATAAGTATATAGGCATACACACATGCATACATCTATATGTAGAAGTACATTCCCTGTAACACATTCATTCCTTTTCAGACATAGGTTCATAGGTTCATACTAGGCTATCTGTCCTAGGGCATTTATAAGCCTAGCCAGAGTGTGTTTGGCTTTTGCCACCCATTTTAAATTAATTTTGCTATGCCCTTTTTCGAGGTTAGTATACTGTGCCTCTGTCTAACAGTGACACAGAAGTGATACCCAGGGTAAACCTACGATCTCCCATCCACTCATCAAGATTCCTCTTGAAGAGAGTCAATGAGGGACTCTGCCTAACCTGGACTGGGATTTTATTCCAGAGTGAAGGGAGCCTCTGGGTTATGAATCTGTCCCTCCAGCATGTCCCATTTATTTCAGTGCTGAGTTCAAGTCTCTCAAGCGTGTAGCTCGATGGGATTTGGATTTTCTGAGGTGCAGCATGTCCATTAATTCCTGGTTGAAAATGGCTTTTTACGTCAGGCACAGATCGCCTCTGAGCAGATGGTATGCCACTGAGTAGAGCTGGAGTTTCTTTAACCGGGCAGCATATGGCATCTGTTTGAGCCCTTTGATCCTCTTGGTGAGGTACTTTTGGGGTCTTTCCAGTTGCCGCAGGTGTCTGGTAAGGTACATCCCAAAAGGGGAATTGTACTCAATTATGGGCCTGATGAGGGATAAGTAAAGAGGCACGATGAACTCCCCTGATCTAGATGTGAATCCCTTCATGATTAGGTGGGCTGTATAAAATGTTCTTCTAACCACTTTGGCCACGTGGTTGTCAAATGAGAGATTGCTATCAACTTGGGTCCCCAGGTCCCTAATTACTTCTTCTGTACTTAATGGATTACCACCTATGTGGTAATTTGTGGGCACTTTGTTTTTGCCAAAGGGGATGACTATACACTTTTTGGCATTTAGCTTGAGGCCATGGCTCTGGCACCAGTTGTCTGTTTCTATGAGGCCCTTTTGGAGGATGCTTGTGACGGCTGGAGAGTCGATTATGGCGCCCAGTTTGCAGTCATCTGTGAACTTGGTCAGCCACAGTCCTTCCGTGTTGGCCTGTACCTCAGAGAAATATATACCGAACAAGAGAGGTCTCAGGACTGAGCCTTGTGGGATGCCACTTGTAACTGGTTTGGAGTCTGACATGGCTCCAGCAATTCTAACCATGTGGGTTCTGTCCTTGAGCCAGTTTGCAACCCATCTAGTGACATAGGGGTTTATATTTTAGCTGGTGAGCTTATCTATAATGCCTGAGTGGGGTATTGTATCGAAGGCTTTTGCGAGGTCCAGGTAGGCTATGTGGACCACCTTCCCCTCGTCAATGGCCTTGGTGACTGTTTCAAAGAAATTGACCAGGTTTAAATGGCAGGATCTGCCCTTAACAAAGCCAAACTGGGTAGGATCCAGTGTCTGTAGGTTCCCAATATCTTTATTTATGAGGTCCATAATGATCCTTTCCATAGCTTTGCAGATCAAGCTAATCAGGCTTATGGGGCGATAGTTTCCAGGCTCCGTTGAGGCACCACCTTTGTGGAGAGGGACCACTGTTGCTGTATGCCACTCTTTGGGTACATATCCTGTAGTAAGGCTGGGATTGAACAGTAGTTTTATGTTTGGGTTTAAGCTCTTCTTGGAGTTCATGTAGGACGCAGCATGGGACACCGTCTGGTCCCATTGATGCTGTGTTTTTTGCTTTGGAGAGGGCGGCTCTTACCTGAGCATCTGAGATGTCAGGGGGGCAGCACTCTGCTGGGATAGATATTTGCCCTTTTGGTGGGGAGGGGGGGGAGTTTGCGCTGAACCTGTCAGCTAGGATGTTGGCAATGTTTGTGGGTTCGGTGTATTTTTTGTCATTTTGGACTAATTCTGAGCATATCTGGGAATTTCCACCCAGGTTCCTAACATAACTAAAGAAAGCATTGTGATGATCCTTAGTGTCCTGTGCAATTTTTCTCTCAAAGCTGGCCTTAGATGATTTTATGAGTGCCCATAGTTTTTTGCTGATACTGATCAGAGCTGCCTTCCCTTTTTGGGATTTTGCTCTATCATGTAGTAGCTTCCTCCTTCTATTGTATAGTTTGTTTATGGCTGGGGTCCACCTGACAGGACGTCTGCCTTTGGAGGATTGGGTCTTGGTTTTATTTGGGATTACATGATCCATGCATTCCTGAAGGTGTTCATAGAATGCATGTATAAAGGATTCTGTGGTCTGGGCCGTATTTTCCACAGGCCTGAGGGCTTTGAAGGATTCCACCTCAGTTTTTAGGAGTGTGAAATTTGCTTTAGAAAAGTTTTTCACTGTGGTTTTCTGGGCAGGGGTTGGGGTAAGGATGTGAATATCCAGTGAGATTAGTTTATGGTCTGATCTTACCAGTGAGGGATACAATTCTGGTCTGGAGCATAGAGTCCCCATGTTGGTGATGATCAGGTCCAGTATGTTGTCCCCTCTTGTGGGAGTGGTAACAAGTTGTTCCATAGCATTTGAGTTTATAAATTCTAGGAACCTTTGGGCTAGGGTGTTGGAGCTAGAGTAATGCTCCCAGTCTATGTTTGGGTAGTTGAGATCACCCAATATAATGGTGTTTGGAGAGACCTTCATATTTTCCAGTGTTCTCAGGAAGTCCGAGTGGGGTTCCTGGGTTTGGGAGGGTGGTCTGTAGTAGGCTATAAACTGGAAGGCAATTTTTACCCACTGTTAGTTGCACATGGATAGTCTCTGATGCTTCGTGCTGTGCCACCAACCTGGAGGTGTGGGTATCTTTGGTGAATATTGATACTCCCCCTCCTTTTGTGGTTCAGTCCAAGTTTTGGGGCTGAAAAGCATGGTATGAGGTATAACCTGGTAGTGCTGGGGTGCTCTAGGGAGCATTGAACCAGGTTTCTGTTACTGCACAGATATCGATGTTCTCCATGCAAAGGAGAGTTTTGAGTGTGTGCATCTTGAGGTTTAGACTTCTGGCGTTGAGTAGCATTACTCTTAGTTTCTTATCCCTTGTGATACCTATGGAGGTGGATTTGTCTTTTGAGCCTTGCCTAAAAAAGGCACTATGGGGGTAGCAAGATCCTTTGCCAATATCTGAAAGCCCAGGGGTGACAGATGCAAGCCATCCCTAGCGAAGCATCGTGGCTTGTCGGGCATGTCATCCCAGGCTGACAGGCATTGGATCCTTTTTGAATGACACCAATACTTAAGCCAATTGTTGAAATTGATCGTCTTGTCTTCATATTGTGGCATCATTCTTGGTGAGGGTAAGATGCTACTCAAGGTCAGGGTCATACCGGCCTGGGCTACTTGCTCAGAGAGTTCCTCTATGTCTCTTTTCATGTAGTCCATGGAGGTACATCTCAGGTCATTCACAACAGCATGGACAATGACTGAGTCATATTTGAACGTGCCTTGGAGTGACCTGAGTGCTTGTGTTATGTGGCGGATCATAGCACTCGACAAGCAGCTCACCGTGACCTTCTCCTTGTTCAGCCTGGTGAGCGGGATGTCATTGTGCCTGACGATAGAGTCACCTATTACAAGTGTATCAGGTGTGTTGTTTAGCCTTAAGGGCTGTGACTGTTCGGCACACTGGCTTTGTGAGCTATGTGTTGCACGTGTTTTGTTTTGGGGTAGAGGTTACTTGGGTGTCTGCTTTGGAGGTCTCTGCTGCTTAGGCAGATTTTTATTTAGAGCCTCCGAGTATGTTTTTGTGTGTTTATGTGTTTGGTTTGCTGTCATGGTAGGTCTATGTGAGACAGGAATTGTAGTGAGTGTGGTTTCCTTCTCCTCCTGACTGGTTACGCCAGTACTGAGTTGAGAGAGCTTAGCCTCCAGTTTGGCTATATGGTTGCATCTCTCACATGTGTTGGAATTTGTTGGGAGGAGGAGAGGGTTGTCTGTGTACATGAGGCAGTTGTAACATTGCCTCAAGATTCCCAGATTCACCAGCTGGACAGGAGAGGAGATTGACAACTGACCTTTGGACATGCTAAAATAGTATTGGGAATTCCTTTATAATTGAAAAAAGGGCCAATGAGAACAAGGTACTCAAGGGGAGTTTGTGAGGGTGTAGTGCTTTTAATTTTTTACTGCTGACTTAGTGAGCAAGTGCCAGGTAACTTAAATGCAATGTGTTACAGGTAACTTAAATGCAAAAACGACAAACAGTAACTTTCTTTCAAGTGAAACAAGGAAATAAGTACAGTAAGCAATGCAGATATCACTAGGGATCCACAGAAGTGCTGAAAAGCCGCGTTTTAGGTGAAATTAGCATTTCAGGGAAATAACAAGCAAACAAACAACAAGCATACAAACAAAGCTAGATTCAGCAAGCCTGGCTATGCTACAGCAAACAAGGTGTACCAATTTCAGTAAGAAACAGTTCAAATATGCAGGCACTATAAGCCTTTAACCAGAAATTCCCAGCACAGAAGGGCAGAGTCCAGCCTCTCTTCAAACAAGAGTGCAGACCACGAACGTTCTCAATGTAAAATAACTGACCTGAAGCCCAAGTGCTTAAACCAGAACTAATACACTTTTAGAATAACAGACACTGAGCCCTCAATCAGCAGTTCCTAACTTAGAAGGATTTAAGCTACCTGTCTTGCCACCACAGTGCAGGCCACAAACCTTCCTAATGTAAAACAACTGGTTTGAAGCCCAAGTGCTTAATCCAAAAGACGTAGAATGATTGCTACACTTTAATCAAGTTACTACCAAGCAGTAATAAATACAATTGAATACTTTAAAGAATGCCTGGATTAGTGCTCAAGTTATATAAACAAAGCTAGATTCAGCAGGCCTGGATCTAGTCTATGCTACAGCAAACAAGGTGTACCAATTTCAGTAAGAAGCAGTTCAAATATGCAGGCACTATAAGCCTTTAGCCAGAAATTCCCAGCTCAGAAGGGCAGAGTCCAGCCTCTCCTCCCACAAGAGTGCAGACCACGAACCCTCTTAATGTAAAATAACTGGCTTGAAGCCCAAGTGCTTAAACCAGAATTAATACACTTGTAGAATAACAGACACTGAGCCCTCAATCAGCAGTTCCCAACTTAGAAGGATGTAAGCTACCTGTTCTGCCACTACAGTGCAGACCACAAACCTTCTTAATGTAAAACAACTGGTCTGAAGCCCAAGTGCTTAAACTAAAAGGCATAGAATGAGTTACACCAAGCAGTAATAAATACAACTGAGTACTTTTAAGATGACGCAAAAGCAAAATAAAGTAGGAAGAAACACACATACAGTAAAAGCAGATTTTTTTTTTTTTTTTTTTTTTTTTTTTTAAAGTGGAAAGAGAGAAAGGAGTAGCAGAAACTAAGCTGATTGGCCTTCTCAAATGTTCTCTCTGTACTGGGTAGAATGAGGTAATGACACTAGACTGGAAGGAGGGTCCCAGATCAAATTTACACTAGGGGCGGGCAACTGCAAAGCCTCCAACTATAAAAACACCATACAAATAGAGAGGGAGGGTGGGAAACAAACTGCAGAAATGTTTCTCACAGCTAAAAAGCAGCAGTGAGCCTTTAAATGAAAGTTTTAAACAGCTAAAGGAGCCTCTAGAAAAAAAGAGTTTAACTGCAACAAGTTATTAGAAACAAACAACCCAACAGATGCTTAATAAAAGTGGACAATTTCCAGTTAATACCTCACACACAGTGAAACTAGCTAGAAAAATACACAGTACACAAAGTGCTATAAATAACAAAGAAATGAACAAAATAAACAAAAACAGGATACTTAATGTTATATATTATAGCTCCGAGTTTCCTCAGTGTCCTTCTTTCAATCAAGCTCAGTAGGAAATGGCAGAACACTCACAAATGAACTTTTTAGGTAACAGAAAGTTGAAACCTGAGACAGTTTTTAAGAAAGAAATCTCAAAAGAACCAATGTGGTGCTTAGTCTAAGCTGTAGTCCAGTTGACCTCGGTCAGCCAATGATCTCAAACAATTCTCTCTCACTGAAATGCCTGATGGCTTTAGCTAAACCAAGATGTCCCTGAATATGTGCTCAGATACACAACCTCCACAAACACTAGGCCCAAATACAAGCCTGAATATGGAAATGCTACAAATATCCCCACTACTTAGAACAAACTGCAGAAATGTTTCTCACAGCTAAAAAGCAGCAGTGAGCCTTTAAATGAAAGTTTTAAACAGCTAAAGGAGCCTCTAGATAAAAGAGTTTAACTGCAACAAGTTATAAGAAACAAACAACCCAACAGATGCTTAATAAAAGTGGACAATTTCCAGTTAATACCTCACACACAGTGAAACTAGCCTGAAAAATACACAGTACACAAAGTGCTATAAATAACAAAGAAATAAAGAACAAAATAAACAAAAAACATGATACTTAATGTTATATATTATAGCTCCGAGTTTCCTCAGTGTCCTTCCTTCGATCAAGCTCAGTGTGAAATCTATATACATGAAAGTGCCCCTACAAACCTTGACAGTAGATAGAATAATAGGTTGTGCATAAGAGGGGAGGGACAAATTTGCAAAAATGCAGAAGTGTGTACATTGTCCGAAGTCAGTGCTGTTCTCAAAAAATCACATGTGAGGACTTTCTCACACATGGAATCATTCCTGTGATCTGCCTGCTATGGCAACTCCAATCACTAAAGCAGTCCTTTTTGTAATACAATTTTGCCGACCTCATACATTATTATCTCTCATGTGTAATAGTTGCATTACCACATAGTCATAGTTATTCATTTGTTGTAGTGTCATGTTAAAAGGAGTAATGATGTACTGAAGTCTAATCTTGAAATAAAGACGTGTGTCCCAGGTGGGACAACCCAAAAATTGTGAATAGTGTGTGTCCTATTGGTCACTCATTTCACCAATGTGTGTGGATTAGACTTTTGGGATGTCTGATGATACGTGGAGTGAGTCAACCCATGGGATGAGTCTACAGGAGTAGGGAGTGGCCAGTGTGTAGTGGTGTGGATAAACCATGTATCCAACTGGAGAATGGATGACTGCTGTGTCAGTGAAGTGTTGGGGTGGGTGTTTGGGGAACTAAGATCGATGGGTATATGGGTATATCTGCAAATGATGCATCACAGCAATAGTGTAGTGGTTAGAGCATCTGCCTAATGAACAGACATTTCCATTCCGAATCCCAATGCAGCACATACCATTTCCCATTGGTAATCTGTATATGAACATATTTTCACATCTGTCTGCTGTATAAACTGCATAATAACAATTAAAAGTGAAAAAAAAAAACAAAGAAAACCAAATGGATAAACCACCACTCAACACTTAAAATAAGAAAAAATAATAAAACAGCCACCAAGGACTAAATGTAGGTCTTCACTTTTTTAATAAAACACAGAATCAAATAACTAAGTGCTTTCACCAGGCATAAAACACTGGCCAGCGGTTTATGCCTGGTGAAAGCGCTTAGTTATTTGGTTCTGTGTTTTATTAAAATAGTGAAGACCTACATTTAGTCCTTGGTGGCTGTTTTATTATTGTTTTCTTATTTTAACAATTAAAAGTGAACTGGAGCGAAGTGTCAGTGTCATAATGAATAAAGCACTCGTAAGCAGGTTTAAGCATAATAAGCAGTAGTAAGCATATATAAGCACCAGTAAGCGTGTTTAAGTGCGTTTGTGCGGGGGTATGCATTGCCTTACAGACACATACACACACACACACACATATATATATATATATATATATATATATATATATATATATATATATATATATATATATATTTATACATATATATATCAATTTATATATATGTGTGTGTGTGTGTGCGTGTAGATATACACAGATATACAGCTATGATAGGAAACAGCACACAAGAATGGCATATGTTCACAGACTATGCCAATGGAAGTGAGTGGCCCAAGCAAGAAACATGTAACACGTAGCATGACCACCCCCCCCCCCCTCCAGCGGGACAGAGGAAACATACACACAAACCCACAAACAATGTGAATAGTCTACTGCTCCCCAGACCACAGGCAGGATACAACCGGGGGAGGGCAGAGTGCACCCATGAAATCTAATCTTGCAACAGACAGGGGTGTCCCTTGCGGGGCACCCCAAAAATTGACATATAACCAAAGGAAGCCAATACAATGACAATTCTGGCTGGGGTGTGTACATACTCAGAATACAAGGGTGGGAAAGGCTGATGACCCATGGGTCAAGACAATGTACGACATGGGTCTCGTGAAGTGGAGAGTGGGCAGCATGTAGTGGTGTGTTCGGATCGGACCTGCACCCAGAGTAAGGGTGTGTGCAGTAGAGGAGGTGTGAGTGGGGGAACTATGGGTAGCTAGTTATGGGTCTAGGTGTGCAGGTGTTGGCTGATGTGGGCCTAAATGGGCAGCCCCAGGGATGTGAGCAAAAGTGTTCATTGAGCAAAGCCATCGGCCAACGAGCAGCCACACCTGCTACGAGTCCCACTGCAGCAAAGTCTAATCTACATGGCAGAGAACGTAATAACCAGATGTAGATGTATATATGTAGAGGAATGTGTGTGCATATCTACCCATAGCGACATGGAGATATACCTATCCTGCTCCGTAGTACAAATGTATACATACAGAGACAGAATACATATACATACACACATATAGATATATACATATGCAGACACCCATACACACATATGTTGTTAGATATACATAGACAGCAATATATAAATATATACATGTATGCATTCATATACAGATATATTTGTCTATAGTAATGTAGATATATATATATATATATATATATATATATATATATATAGATATATATATATATATATATATATATATATATATATATATATATATATATGGGTTCATGTCAAACCCAAGGCATGTTCAAATATCGAAAGTCAGTACACCGAAACGAAACCATCGACATTTCAAAACATCGACAGTACAGGTATACGAAACTACAGCGCTAACATGGGTCCTGCAAGCGAGAAGTAAAGGATATGATATGATACTGTATCCATACTACTTCCCCCTTGCAGGACCCATGTTAGCGCTGTAGTTTCATATACCTGTACTTTCGATGTTTTGAAATGTCGATGGTTTCAAACTGACTTCGATATTTGACATGTCGTGGAATATATATATATATGTATATATATATATATATATATATATATATATATATATATATATATATATATATATATATATACATGTGTGTATGTGTGTGTGTGTGTGTGTAAATATACACATGTAAATAGCTAGGATATGATACAGCAGTTACGAATTACATATGTTCACAGGCCGTGCAAATCGGGGTGAGGGGTTCAATCAACAAACGTGTAACACGTAGCATCAACCACCCCCACCTAGACAGGTGAAACATGCAAACACATGATACAAGTTAACACACCACTGCTTCCCAGACCACAGGCAGTATACTACCAGTAGGAGAGACCTGCCAAGTCTAATCTTGAAACAAAGACATCAATGTCCCTTGTGGGATGCCCCAAAAACTAATGATCATCGGAGTCAGCCCTGTAATGATTCATCCATCCAGGCTGCATACATACACGGACCAGTAGGATGTGCAAGCCTGATGACCCATGGGTCGACACAACGTACAACATGGGTCCTGACACGTGGAGAGTGGGCAGTGTGTAATGGTGTGGTTAGGCCCCACCTGCACCCACAGTAAGGATGAGTGCTGTAGAGGAGGGGCAGGTGGGGGAACTATGGGTATGCAATTATGGGCCTAGGCGTGCAGGTGTTGGCTGGCGCAGTTGTATTAGGACCACCCTGGGGATGTAAGTAATATTCTGAAATGGGCAGATCTTATGCCCATCCTTCTCAATCCCTAAGAGCAAAACCACTGGACAGAACATAAACCGTTGGGGAACAAGTAGGGACAGAAACCACATATTCCACTTACAACCTTAGAAAGCTGATAGAATAATAGGTATGCATTAACATGACTAGGCTGAAGGATGTGGGGTCCTAAACCCAATTACTTGTCTGTATTTAGTGGTGTCACTTCCCAGGTATTTGCCAGACAGGTGCAGATTGTAAAAGGAACACACCAGTAATATGAAGAAAACTCTGGATAGGCCACAGATTCTGTGCAGTCGACCAGCATGCTTATGCTTAATGGGCAGCCATTCCAAATATGGGTCCCACCGCAGCACAGTCCAGTTTAAATGGCTAAGTATGGTATGACCATATGTGTCATTGCATAACCCACTACACAACATCTACGAACATATGGTTGCAACACCCCACTGTAGGCATGTAAGCCGATGTAATAGACATCACAAGGTATTATTGTAGTCCTCAACCCCACCCAGAGGTGTGAGTGTCAGATGCAAACTTCAAATGCAGTGCATTTTCAAGTGCGGCAGCAAGTGGGTGTAAGCTTGTTTGGCCGCCGGTATGTGAGTATCACACTGGTTAAGCAATGCAGAGGTTAACTGAGTGTCAGAAACAGTAACTGGAGGTTAGCATTGCTTAGCTCCTTGCAAACCCGTGCACACCCGCTCACAACTGCTTTAAAATGCCTTAATCACTCTGTACCAAACAGCTCGTGTTCTGGCCAGCAACAAAATAAACAGCCTCTACAAGGGTAGAACTCAGGACCCTGTACATCACAGTCACAGTAGTTAACCACTATGTCATGATAGCAATACATATAAAGGAGGTATCAGCAAACTAATCCTCACCACAGGGAAATCAAATCAAACATGTGAACTGAATCTATGTACAGTGTTATGTTCTATAACCTGCTACAGACCATATATATATATATATATATATATATATATATATATATATATATATATATATATATATGTGAATTGGAGTACAGCAGTAAACATAGAGTTGAGGTGTTATTGTAATAAAGTTATGAAGTCCCGAGGACCCCATACAGTGTACGTACACATGAATGATGGATACCAGACACATATATAACCTGTAATGAATAAGACATAGCTTAGCCTTTTCTCAACCGGCCAACTATGGAAAAGTACGGGAATCCAGCCCTACTTAAACCGAAGTGGCAGGAATATAGCTCATAACTGGTTGTAGCATTCCCCTGCAGGGACAATGTCTGGAGTGGGAGAAGGCACTCACTTTAGAGTGTAGTGCTGGGGCATCCAGGAGTCCAAATTCATGGTATGGTTCCTGGTAAAGCACCATGACAGGAGACTACTGCAGGGCCAGTACCAGGGCTCGCAGTACAAAATGGAGGCCTGGGACAGTCTCGCCCATGACCTCACTAGTGCCACAGGTATTCCCCAGACTGGTGAGCAGGTCAGGCACCACCGTGCAGACCTGAAGCGGTGGAGGGGGGATGTCCTGGAACAGTGGGTCCAGGAAGCAAGACAGATGCAGAATGCCCCAGAACTGAGTAAATACTCCTTCCATTACATCGTTAATAATTGTCTAGCTTGTGTAAACTATGGATAGGGATGGCTAAATATCACTGTACTTCTCTGACAGCTGCCGATGAGCATGCTGTGAACCAGCAAGCCTATGATGCTAGGCTACAAAGGATGCATTGCGAGGCAGGTTAGTAAATAGCCTGCATGCACTGTCATAACAAATGTAAGAGCCTCAGAAAGTGTTGTACCAGTATACAGATTTGTGTAATATGCTGTGAATAAAGGTGTAACCCCTGCATTGCTTCTGTTTACACTGCAGTCATATGTTGTTGTACTTTTGCTGTTATTAAATAGTACTGTTGTAGTAAGCAGTGTTACCCACACTGTGGTATGCAGATAAAATGTGTATGAAGTGCTATATAACAATGTTGGAAGTGCAAACAGTTCAATCATATTAGACCAAATACATTGCAAAGCCTCACAACAATTGCCTGATAGCATAGTGTACAGTGATCTTAACTGTAATGCTTTTGTCACACACAGCAGGGCTTTGGATCCCAGGAGCACCAGTGAGTTGTATGCATAATCATTCCACACAACTGCACACAGTTTGTTAGAATGTTCAGAGAGTAAGCTGTACGCATATATACACTTAACAACTGTACAGATTCTGCTAGAATGCTCACATAGAAAGTGGTATGCATATTCATACCCCTCAACTGTTCCAATCTGCCCAGTCAACTGTTCCAATCTGCCCAGTATGTCCTGATAAATGGTCCACATCACCTGCCTTTTGCCCTGTTCCCATGACAAATTAGTGTGATGATCCAAGAAATGTAGGCAGCTGTAAATGACATATAACTGAGAGTCAGACTTGTACATAGTCAGAGAATGTGCATGCAAACATACCTGTCATCCCAGCATCTCACCCAAAGTGTATGACAGCAGTCAGCAGTCTCAAAACATGTTGCATTACACCTGCATCTTGTCAAGCCTGTACATAAGACACAGGTCCCGTACATACTAGTCTATAAACATACCAGTGTACAATATAATGCCATTGGGTAGTGTAATAATACATGTAAGGGAAGAACCACTGCAGTGACTACAAATGTTGTGTAAACTACAAGGATTTATTAGTTGTTGATTGAACTCTCTCTCTCACCCCTACCATTTTTGCTAAAATAACCGATTTACACAACTCATTTGGTATGTCTACACTCCTAACCTTTGTTGGGACATATGTCCTATTGGTTTATAAATATTCACATTGGTTTCTATGCATGTGCCATGTTAAAATAACCCCATATTGGTGTCCTGTTGCTATCAATGAAACCTGCATGTTGTTGTAATGACCACTGTTTACCACATATGCATGTGTTCTGCCTGCTCTGCAACTATTTTATATCTGGTGCCCTGAGTAATGGGAATACCGATGCATGCTTTTACAACTAATCGTGAATGCTGTTGACTATTACTAATGCATATCTGCATTAAACATGCTATAACATAGCTTGTATGGGAAGCCGGTCCCAGCGGACCCACCTGTCCCACCTCAGCTGGCCATGGCACCGGGTACCAGCACATCTGACGCTTAGCCTGGGACCTCCTTGTCCATTGGCCCTGCACCACCTTTGGGTGGAACTGCCACAGGAGATGGGGCTCGGCCCCCCCGAGAGTGGGAGCGGACAGAAACCTGGCACCCATGGTACAGTCCGGGCCGTGGTGCGTAGGGAGCATGACAGAGAGATTCAAGACTGCTTATGCCAGCTTGAGGGCTGAGTGACACAACTAGAGGGTGAGCCTGCCCCTCCTACACAGCCCCCAGCAAAGCCACCTTCTGGGCTGTGAAGGCGCAGTGGTAACTGCCCATGAGTGGGGACCTCAGTCCCACTGTATCCATCTGTCGGCTCATGGGCTTTCGACTTCCAAACAACCCTCCCCGTCCAAGGTGTTCCCCCCACATGTGTCATATATCACCCCTGTACATGTCTTGTTTGTCTTGTCTGTCATCCTACCCAACCTATCCACGCTGATCATGCCTACTCTCCTTTTTCAACATCCCACTCTCACCTAAAAGTAATAGAAAATTAGGGCAATCTGTTCCTGCAAAAAAAGCATGCCCCATACATAGCTGTTAATTTCGCACACATGTCCACTGGACACATGTAAACATTTCTAATTGGCATCACAACATACTATTGTTGTCCTCACCCCTCTCTCAGGGTTGTGAGTGTCCAAATGTACCGCTGAATTTATTGCATATGCACAGTCGTTGCTCTAGAAGAAATGGACAGCTATGGACCTTCCCTATACCCTTCCTGCACATCCCTAGCTACCTTGCCTACTGTCTGTCCCTCTTTGTGCCCCTTTTTCACCACTGTCCTATCACCCCTTTTTTCTTTTCTTTTAAAGAAATTAGCGCAGAGGTAAGGGGGAGTAAGCACTTTTAAGCAGCAGTGAGCGGGTTACAACCTGTTTGCGTGGGGGTAAGCACTGCCTACACAGGTTAAGCAGTCAAGAAGGTAACTGAGTGTAAGGAACTGTAACCAAAAGTAACCACTGCTTACTATCGCGCAAACCCATGCACACCCGCTCAAAACTGCTTAAAAGGGCCTTAATCACTCCATATCCAATGGCCCTTGTTCTGCCCAGCAACAAAATAAACAGCCTTTGCAAGGCTTGAAACCAGGACCCTGCACATCACAGCCAATGTGATTTACCACTAAGCCACGACAGATATACATACATCGGATGTTATCACAAACATAGCATCCAGCAGTCATTCAACAGTATAGGAAATGTATTCGATTACTTAGATGTATGTGTGTGTGTTTATGTCCAGATATATATATACATACATACATAGATATAGATATATATACATACATACATAGATATAGATATATATAGATATATCAAGAACATGCCATGTGACAACAAAGCAGTAAAAAAGAAGGAAATGGGACACACCAGCATCTCCTGTATTATGTAGTGGTGTTGTCCTATGTAATATCAAGACTCCCTCAGACAGACATGTGTCATTAATACACGCAGACATTAAATACATTACTTTGAGCATTTCATTTACAGTAACAAAACAGTTCCTGTCCAATCATTATGTGAGAACGGTACCTTTGCAAGGTGCTGTGTGCAACATCATCATCACTGAAAAGTTAAATGGGGTGACCATAGAAGGACCGGTAGTGTTGTGTGTACAATGGAGTTGTCTGCATCACGTGTACCTGGAACCTTTAGGAGTCATGTGCATACCAGGATTGTGTGCCTGAGAGAGGGGTGAGGACAACAGTAGTACGTTGTGATGCATGTTAAAAAGATTACATGTGTCCAGTGGACACGTGTGTGAAATGGACAGCTATGTATGGGGCAAAAGTTGTTCTGGGAGCAGATTGGCCTTCTGTTTCCATTTTCATAAGGTGAAAGTGGGATGTTGGGGAAGGAGAGTAGGTATGCTCTTGGAGGATAGGTTGGGTAGGATGACAGACAAGACAGCATACAGGGACAGTACATGACACATGTGGGGGAGTTACACCTTGGATGGGGAAGGGTATTTGGCAGTCACAAGCCCTTGAACCCCCAAATGGAAACAGTGGGATGGAGGTCGCCACCCATGGGCAGCCACCACTGCACTGTCACAGACACAAAGGTGGCTGTGCTGGGGGCTGTCTAGGAGGGGAAAGCTCACCCTCTATATGTGACACTCTGCCCTTGAGCTGATGTTGTTGGCCTCTAAACCCCTTATTTAGCCCCATACGCACCACAGCCTGGACTGTACGATGGCTGACAAGTTCTTGTCTGGACCTGCTCACAGGGGGGGACAGGTCCCATCCTCAGTGGTGGTTCTAACAGAAGGTGGTGCAGAGCCAACAGAGGTGGAAGTCCAAGACTGGGCCCCAGACCTGCTGATGCCCAGTGCCATGGCCAGCTGAAGTGGGACAGGTGGTTCCGCTGGGACCTCCAATCCCATACAGCCTATGGTGTTGCAGTTTTAACACAGATAAGGCTTAGTAATAGTCAACAGCATCCAGGATTACTTATAACAGCATGCATAGATATTACCATCAACCCAAGACAACAGATGTCATACATTTGCAGAGGGAGCACAACACATGCAAATATACTGCATGACATCTGTCCAAAGCGTAGATGACTTGTGACTGCAGCTATGAACAGTGGCCCACTATTGGCATGTCACTATGATAACCTCAAACAGTGACTGTCATACCACTGTTTCATGTGACGTATGTCCAATCAGGGATGCGATGGCAGTAACTTTCATCACTGTCACCATGCACTGACTGTAATCCTCACACTATGCTTCTGCAGTTCACAGATGTGTGTTCTGTGAGTAACACAAGAAACAAATGGATCCACACACTGACCAGTCCACAGATGACCCTACAGATGGGGGTTTCCTCACAAACAGAGCACTGTCTTGTCAGTTATTAAAACATGCAGACTAGCCATTACCACACACAACTTGTTAAATTGGCAGTAGTCTGAATGAAGCATAGCTACACTTACATGCTGTAGTCATGTCTGGCACATCACAATCCCATATTTTGGTTATTTTCCACTGTGTATGTCGTTTGAGGAATATCCAGATTTCATCTCTGATGCTGTTTACCAAGCACCACATCCAGGTTCCACTCACAGCGACTGTCATGGGCAAATACCAACATGATGTTCCTAGATATTGTACTGTTTCCATGCAATTGACTATGGGAATGTCACCATAGCTGTTTCACATGCAATCAGCTAGAGGAGGGCTGCAATAGGTGCAGAGGCCATCACTTGATCATGACCATCACTTACAAAACACAAGCTGCTGCTGAGCAGGTGTACATCTCCACATCTACCAGAGAGTGTATGTGAGGAATAGACAGAGGCAAAGTACATCAGAGACTAAAACCTAAACATTGTGTCTCACACACCTACCAGTACAGATTTTCAAACCCCTGACTGACTAGCCATTACTATTACAAGTGCATGCAGTTACTCCATGTGCCACATAGCTGACATGTTGGTGTGCTGTAAGAACATATATGTGTGCTGGTGAGCGACATCTGCAACAGAGATATAGTAGACATACATTAGGCGTAGCCCACATGGCTGTCCACATGAACAGATGTCATTGTCAACACAACCACACTCTGTAAGGGACTCAGACACATCGGCACACTTTGGCAGGCTCACAAATACACTTCCTAACTACTTAGATTGCCACACTACAGTAATGCACAGGTATTACATGCACCACAGGGGTTATCCTGAGGTTCTATGGGCTATGGCATCTGAACATGTCTGATATCAGTCAGTATACCAATGGGAGCTATACTGGGTGTGACTGTGGTTGGGAACATTATACCCCATATGCAGACACAAGGTTCCAGTACTGACATGCATGTGTGCATTGCTTCATGGGTGTGTAGTGGTTGGCTGTGCAAGATGGCTGTACAAGGCTGGGTGAGGGGTAATCCTTGGCCACAGACCACCTGACGATGGTCTGCAGTGTGGTTCAGGGGTATAGTGTCTGCAATGTCCCACATAGATGGGTATTGTATTAACTGCCCTGTCATCCTGGTTACCATTGTGTGTGGCAATTGCTTTACAATGCATGCCATGTCTGTGTTTGATAGTCCTTGACATGGACATTGCCTGGGATGTGCACGTCCTACATTAATGTACAGTGACATGTTTAAGTGTACCTGGTTTGCCTGGCACATGTGTACACAGACTGTTATCATCAGATGTGCCAATCCTGGCCTGGTGTGGCAGGACCTGCTAATAGACAGCAGGTTGACCTTGCAACTGCATTGATAACATGATACAGGTATTCCCTGGTGTCAGTGGCATCTGTCCATACAGGGAATGTGTGTAAGGTGTTGTATGTCCTTTGTGGATCACATTTGATGGCACCACATATGATGCAGGCATCCAGTGGGGAACATAGCAAAGGGACATTGTCCGCAATTATGTGCCTATTGTACTGGTGGACAGGGTGCCATGCCCTCTGTAGCCCACTGCATTCACACCATGCCTACTATCTGTCAACAATGTATAGGGTAATAGCAACATAGCAGGATTTTCTAGGCAAGTGTGATTGTGTATGACACATGGGTTCAGACCATATTCTGGGTAATAGTAGGGGTGCTTAATTTGCTCACCAGGCATTTTTCCTGATGTAGGGATATGGCTTGCCAACACAGTCTTCTGGCTGAATGAAATATGTGGACATTGTGACATATAATATGACCACCATATAGGAAAACTGCACCTCAACATGTCCAGGGGTTAGACACTCACAGCCACCTCCACACAGGCTCTGACTGTCAAACACACATACCTGACACATTTTGGAATAGAACTCCTACCTAACTAGTTTATCACACTGCAGCATTATGCAGGTATAGCACGCGCTATGTAGATTACTGGGCTACCCCATCCCCAAAGATGTGTTTCACAAGGAATGATATCAGCAGGGTTACCAAATTAGGGTAATTCGAATTTCCTGCAAGTGAGTAGCTCAAAATGCATTGCCCACAAAACAGACAGTGAGACACACACAACACATCCACAACTGACATGTGTGGGTATAGAACCCATGACCAAGATTTATATACACTTCTGCATGGAGATAAGACACACAATGAGGATTACTAGGGAACTTGTTCACCAGAGGTGTATTTGACAAGGAATGACATCAGCAGGATCACCAACATAGGGCATTGTAAATGTCCTGTGAGTGAGTAGGCTATAATGCATTGCCCCCTTCACAGACATTGTAACACACAGAAAACACATACCTGCCATGGTTGTGGATGGAATCCTATCACAGTTCTAAATCACACTCCAGCAGTACACAGTTACCCAACGTGTTACAGAGATTACTGGGTTACAGTGGTCCCAGACGTGTAATCCTAGGTGGGTGACATCAGCACCCTTGCCAAAGTTGAGTATGTGAATTGTAAGGAGTGCACATACTCTAAAAAACATTGTTCCCTTCTCAGACAGACAGACAGTTGACATGTCTGGAATTGGAACACCTACCAAACTAGTTTATCACACTACAGCATTACGCAGTTACAGGACACACTACATAAATTACTAGGTTACAGGAATCCCAGAGGTGTATTTCTAGGTGGGTGACATCAGCACCCTTGCCAAAGTTGAGTATGTGAATTGTAAGGTGTGTGCATACTCTAAAAAGCACTGTTCCCTTCTCAGGCAGACAGGCACACACAGTTGGCAAGTCTGGGATTAGAATACCTACCAAACTAGTTTATCACACTACAGCATTATGCAGTTACAGGACACACTACAGAACTTACTGCGTTATAGCAGTCCCAGAGGTGTATTTTTACGGGGGTGACATCACCACCCTTGACAATGTTGAGCATGTGAATTGTAAGGTGTGTGCATACTCAAAAAAGCATTTTTCCCTTTTCAGGCAGATAGACACACACACACAGTTGGTAAGTCTGGGATTAGAACACCTACCAAACTATTTTTTTACACTACAGCATTATGCAGTTACAGGATGTGCTAGAGAGAATACTAGGTTACAGCATTCCCAGAGGTGTATGTCTAGGTGGGTGACATCAGCAGGATTGCCAAAGAAGGGCATTTCAAGTGTACTTCGAGTTGTACATGCCATTTACCTGTGTGTACCCGCTGCTTACTGTCACGAAAACACATTTACACCCACCTAAAAGTGTCCTATTCAGTCCTAAATGACATTATCAACAACCCTTGCAGGTCTTGAACCCTGGACCATGCACACCAAGATTACTGGCCTTACCACTAAGCCATCTGGGTTGTATACATGTTTCTTGGTTTTTATAATACGCATTTTACTACAAGTATTCCTCAGTACTGAAAATAAATGGGACAGTCACTTTGTGTATGTATGTACAGTACCCTTGAATGTTCTGTACTCTGTGAAACAACATAGATAATTCTACATATGTTCAACTGTTATAACTAAATACTAAATACATATATGCACTTACAAGATGTACACACACACACACACACACACACACATATATATATATATATATATATATATATATATATAGATTCACTTCATAACACTGAAACTTCAAAATACTGAAAATGACAAAACTTCATAATACTGAAGACCAAAATACTGAAAGCTCAAAATACTGAATACTCAAAATACTGAAACTCAAAATACTGAAAATACATATTATGTGTAAACTCAGCTTAAACAACATAAATCCTAACAATTTCTACCAAATATATGCAGGGGGTCAAGCCCCCCTTCACCCCCCATGTGAGGGGCTATGCCCCCCACACCCCTGCTAATTATATATCTACTCCAAGATTGCACTTAGCTACTATGTGCAATCTTGGATATATTTAATTAGCAGGGTGTGGGGCTTGCCCCACATGGGGGTGCAGGGCTTGCCCCTATATATTTGGTAGAAAGTTAGGATTATGTGTTTAACTGAGTTACGCATAATGTGTTTTCAGTATTTGAATTTCAGTATTTTGAGTATTCAGTATTTTGAGCTTTCAGTATTTGGTTTCAGTGTTTTGAGTTTCAGTATTTTGATATTTCAATGTTATGAAGTGAATCCATATATATATATATATATATATATATATATATATATATATATATATATAGTAAATAATGTGGGAAGAAATAGCCAGGGAATTGTTATGGCTAGGCTTGTATAGGCCCTAGGGCTGATAGCCTAGTACCAACCTATACAAATATATATATATATATATATATATATATATATATATATATATATATATATATATATATACATATGTGTGCATATACACAGACACAGCTATAGCCATATATATATATATATATATATATATAAACATGTCTGGACACCCTTTGTGACACAGAAGGGTTACAAAGGAATTGATGTGTACACAAAACAGAGGCAACTCTTGTTTTATAACATTTAAATCTTAATCAGTTCACCAGAGAAGGGATGGTTGTTGTGTATGTGGAGTTTGAGGTGGGGAGTGATGGCTAAGGAAATGTACCCCAGGGATTGTGGAGTTTGGGTGGGGAATGATGGGTCTGAACATACACCCCGGGGACCACATCTGTGTCACTGCTTGACAGTGGCACAGGAAAATAATATACCCATCAGTAGTCGTTCTTGACTGTCTATTCTTTTCTATTCCTAACTATGTAATAATTTGTAGACTCCACTCACCACAGATGACTACCATGGTGTGCAGCATGTTAAAAGACATAACACATGTGTATGCCTGGCTACAAGGTAGTCACACACACACAAACACACACACTTGCCATTATTGTGCTTACAAGTCATGCCTATGTAAAGGTAAATAGTAGAGTGGTATGCAGGTGGGGAATGTGCCACAAAACCCATACAATTACACTTACTCTGATTCTTTTTCTGAGCTGGATAACATCACAGGACTGATTACTTGCAGTGCGAAGGGGGGAGGGTGGTTTAGCAGATGACAAGGATAAAGGCCAGTGCAAAAGGTGGTTTCTCTTTGGAAAGTGGTAAAACCCGCTGTCATGACAGGATGTAGACACAAATACACAAACACAACCACACTCAGCCATTTGCTGGCACACACACACACACACACACACACACACACACACACACACACACACACACACACACACACACACACACACACACAGTTGCCACTGGTGGGATCAGAACTCCTGCCTATCTACAGATCACTATTACAGTACTATGCAGCCACGAGACATGACACAGAGATTACACATTTCAAGGCAGTCAGAATGCCCTTCTAAGATTGAGGACATCATCAGGGATACTGACAGTTAAGATGTACATATCTGTAAACCTGTGTATTTAAAGTAGGAGTCCATTACAACCTGTATGCACAAACAAGACACATCATCTGCAGGTAAGACATAGGTAGGCCTGAGAGGTATAGTTGTAGCACAACAAGCCCTGAACTGGAGTATGTCCATCTGTGGAATGGACAACTACTATCACTATACAGGGTTACAGTGGTCATGCTCATACACATAGAATCACAGGACTTGTTTGAATGCATTGACTCCAATTACACAAGGTCATAGTGGGCATGCTCATAAACTTAGTAACACAGGTCCGTTTGGGATGTACAATGACTACAGCTACACAAGGCTATACTGGGCATGCTCATACGCTTAGAAACAAAGGGCTTGTTTGGATGCTTTGACTCAAATTACACAAGGTGGCAGTGGGTACGCTCATACACTTAGTAGCAGAGGGCTGTTAGGATGCACTCCAATTCAAACCACGGAAGGCCACAGTGTGCATGCTTATACACTTAGATGTACAGAACACATTGTAGTGGACTCCTATTGTAAACACACAGGTTTAGCTATGTACATCTTAACTGTCAGTATATAGGTGCATCATACAGGTTTACTACCAGATACCTGTATGTGGCCCGTAAATTATATATCTGCATCTGTGCTGTGTGATACATATGCATACATGTACATGAAATACTGCCATATATATGTGAAGTATACATAATCATGCATGTGTGGAAGTGACAGACAATAGGTTAACTGGGACACACAGGTGGATGCTAACTACAGCATGTGTCAAACACATTGCTGCCCTGAAAGGCATACATTGATATCAGGTTGTGGACAGTGGCAGTATACTTGGGACAGTGGCATGCCCAAGCATAATATGTGAGCCCCATTGCCTAATGGTACTGAGGTGCAGGTGTCAAGATGACCACTCCTTGCTGTTTTAGTAGTTGTCATTATTAGCAGGACCGCTCCAGTAAGCATATCTGACATTGGTCATCTACACAACGTTTGCTGATGTCCATCACCTTAGATGTAGCATTTGATACCAAGCACAATACTGCCACTTACAATGATGTCATGGTACAAGTGGCAACTGCTTGTCCAAAACAATGAGCCAATGTCCTGCTGCAATTATGAGTTTGAGTTTGTCCAGTGTCTGTCATTCCAGGATGTCATGACTGAAAGAAGACATGTCTTTATCACAGAGCACATGCATCCATGATTCAAGGGAGTGTGGATAATACCTAGGTCGCATTTACCTAAATAGTGTTATTCCAAGGTACAAGTCCTAAACACAGAAGTAACGCCCTGACACCTACAAGACGATTGCATTGGATGCTTATGCTAACCAGTGGTAGATATGTGGCTTTCGTAATCCATTTGCTCAATGTAGACCCTACAATGGGGAATACTGACATCTGTGCAGTGAGGAACACCTGGCTGAAGGTTCTGTAGTGCACAGTAGCACTGCCGCTATATAACTCAGATCCAGACATGTGGGCCATGACACTGGTACGGACCACTCCGGGTGGTGGTGTCCACATATTCATAAAGGCTACTCACAAGTAAAGACAACTACTCTGACATAATTTATCACAGATGTGTCAGGTACAGGTGACAGTGGCAAAAGCTGCATTCTGTGTAGTACCCTCATATACATCCACCACCATGTCCTCAGACTACCAACACACATCCATACATGTGGTATGAAATAGTTTGGTAGAACACCAAATAACCTTCGACTGGTGGACTGTACCTAGCCCTACATCAACTGTGCAAAGTACACATGTACTGACACAGTTGGATAATGTGTTATGCAATGCTATAATACCATTGTTTGTAACTAGGTCAGTTGTACACATACCATGGTCCCTCGGATGTTGTCAGCATTAACACAGTTGACTGTTGCTGTACACCAGTAAACAACACCCTCATGGTTGGATATGACATAGATGTACCTGCCCTGGATATGTACATCCCTCACTCATACAACATAAATGAGAATACCATTGCTGTTGTTGCCCTCTGTACATACAGGTGGCTACATTCATTACACACATGCACATGGAAGATAGGTCCATTGCTGCTGAATGCTAACAGTACATACAGTTTAATATCTATGTTGACAGAGGTAATATTCCCTCTCTACTGGTCACCCATGACACCCATCATATCATACAACAACCCATGTGGCATGTATGTCATTAGACATGTCCACCAAATGCAATGCCTACAAACATACCCAAATAACAGGATCATAGGACCTACACACATAGCCTGTATTGACAGACTCAGGGGAATACAGCTATGCTGTGTATGTCCCTGAGTAGTTACAGGTGATATGTACATGACATGTACAACCATGTGTGCCCACAGCTCTTACAAATACCCCATGTCAACAAATGCAAGCCATGCATGCTGTGTGCTGTCTGGATATTAACCTTATTACCACAATAGCCAGAACATGCTGGGGTGAGATGTTTACAAGCCACAGACCATGCACATGCTTGAATAAGTGTAATGCCTAGCTCAAACAGAGCACATTGCTGGCACTCTTCAAGTAATCATGAGGTGTGTTTGGCAAATATGATGTGTGTGGCAAATATGATGTGCTCACTGTTGACCATTACAGTGCCCTGGCTTCACAGTGAAACTGTCAACTAACAGTTTGTGGGATCATGACATGGAATATTGCAGTGTATGTGTCTTGCTGATGTGCTGTTGGCATAAATGTACACTCAGTGAAGGTGGTTGTGTGTCCTACCAGTACATGAATACAACATCCATTATGGGTTAATGCTCAGCTAGGTTTCACACATGGTGTGGGGAAGGTGTGGAATGTATCCTCTTGACCTGCTAGTCCACATACTAATGGAGACTGCATACGTGTACATGTATTGATGTGTGTTTAGATTCCATGCATGTGCAGTGTCTGATGTTTGATGGTAACTGTTGTCTTAGTACATCATGCAGTTGCAATGCAGCCTCAACATTGCCAACTTTATATGGTGATATGCTCAAAGTACAGTAATCTGTACTTTAGGTATGGGCAGATGTTCGGACATAATTACTAAGTGGTGGGGCTAATTTGCAGATGAATGATTACTGTGGACAGCTCACAAGTGTTTTACAACCATTCCTACAATAACCTGTGTAACTGCTAAGTTATGATTTTGTTAATTGAAGGGGAAGACACACAGCGTAGAATGCAGTAAGGGTGACACTGAAGGCAAACTTCTTGACACCTGGAACAGTAACACCTCCCTCTGATTATATCAGTACAGTTGGCAAAGGAAAGAGTCAGTATGCTTTGTACCACATGCGATACTGCTGTCGCTCTGTAATACCTATTATGAGATAGGCAGGTGTTTGATTCACAGTACTGGCACGTGTTGGTGTGTGTGTCCATATATGTCATGTATGGTGGGGAATACATCGCAAATGTTTTTCACTCTCCTGTACACAATTGTAGACATCTGTACAGAGAGAAATGTAGAAAGCAAGACATAGGCAGGTGTTTGAATCAAGCACATGTCAAGTATCTGTATGTGTGTGACATAGGTGTATATCTTTGTGAATGCTGCAGTGTGTGTGTGTTTGTGTGTGTGTGTGTGTGTGTGTGTGTGTGTGTGTGTGTGTGTGTGTGTGTGTGTGTATGGCTGTCTGGTCCATGGAGTGAGGCTGTATTTTGCCATAGTGAAATTATAAGACCCCCCCCACCCACCCAATGCAATCTAGTATCCCTGTTGATGTCATCAGTCTTAGAAGAGCATTCTAACTGCCTGCAAACATGTACGCCCTGGGGTGAGGCTTGTTGTTACACAGCCTACTGATGAACCCCCCTCCTCACATGCACTCACCACAGTCTAGTATCCCTGTTGATGTCCTCGATCATAGGCCATTCAGACTACCTATACATGTGTAATCTCTGTGCCGTGTCTTGTAATTGCGTAGTACTGTAATGATGATTTGCACATAGGTAGGGGTTCTCATCCCAGCACTGGAAACTGTGTGTGTGTCAGAGTGTGTGTTACTGTGTCTGTGAATCCCTGAGAGTGTGGGTGTGTTACTGTGTGTGTGAATCCCTGAGTGTGTGTATGTGTATGCATCCTGTCATGAGAGTGGGTATTACTGCTTCCCAATGAGAAGCCACCTTTTTCACTGGCCTTTACCCTTGTCATCTGCTAAACTACTCTTTTACCTCCTCCCTGCTCCAGGTAACTATACCTGTGATGTCACCCACTATGGATGTGACGGCTCTGGTCACAGTAGCTTACTACACAGCTATCATGCTCTTGGATCATTAGATGAGTAAACATGTTTGAAACTTGGGAGATTATAACTGTGACGTGGAAGCTACAAAGTGCATGCAGGTATTGTCATACAGACCTGTGAGTAGTCTACATTTACATATGGGAACTAACCGCAAACAGTGACATCCCCTGGCACATGCAATTACACCTGAAAGAGGAAGGCAGAACATCAAGATCAACATGCAGTTAATGTTGTTACACATGATACATATTGTCAAAAGTACAACATGCATTTTAAAACTGTAGTACATGGTATGTCTTGCTGCCTGTCAACACCACTCAACAATTGTAATCTACAATTGTCTTCCTAGTATGTTCACCCTGTGCATCAGACCATATGAGCAAGTTCCTGCACCGATGGTGTGGATGACAGGGATGTGGCACAGGCATCATCATATGCACAGAGTGATAATATTTGCCAGAGGCCTAGTCTCCACCATTGGATGACATCTTGTGTTTGGATTAGGGCCTTTGATCTCATTGGGTGTGTGTGGAAGTTATGCATGTGTGTGTTGAGGTGCCCTACATTTTTTTTTGGTGTGTACATGTATGTATGCACATAGGTCTGGCATGTGGCTGGCCTACACAGGGGTATTATTGACAGCTGCAGATTGTACAAGGCAGGTTTCAAAGTTCATGGTGTCCGGGCATGGCCACATGACCTGTGCCTGCCAGGGGTTGCACGGGCACTACCAGGCAGAGGTCCAGATTGGGTACTGTCCTGATGACACATGTCTACTGGAACCATGTCTCTATTGGGACAATCCAGGACCATGTGCACATGGCCTGATGTGTCTTGTTTTGGACAGCATAGCACCAGCTGCACTGCTGCTGCTACCGCCACAATGGGAGCGGGTATGTGAAGTAGCATGTTCATGTAGACCTTCAACAGGTGATGTAGCTGGCCTACATCCACATGTCTGATGCCTCACTCCCACCAGATGTTCCAGCACAGACATTCCACGCTCGAGGATTGACATGCCATGGTTAAGGCCTCCCACCATGTCACCCAATCATCTATCCAAAACATCTGCAAGATGATGGTGAGCATTTGCAATTTCCTGGATGTTGTCAGTTAAAGAATGGACAGCAGCCCTCTGAAGCCTCAGACCTTCTCTGTTGTGCCATTCAGCACATGCCTGTGTCTCCATTACAGTCTGAAACATGCATCTGGTGACACCAGCTGATGTGTTATGTCTTGCAGGGGCATGTTGGCCAGAGGTCCTCCTACGAGCAGCACTGGGCACATGCCTTTGTGGGACACAGTCAGTTGGCTGGGATCATGGTGTGCAGGCACACCTTCCATAGTCTCCACACTTTCCTGTTCCATGCTACCACCCTTCAACTGTCCTTCCTCTATGGCCACTGGTGATGGGTATGTGTAGGCATTAGAACTGTGTGCGGGGATGAGAGGGATGCAGGTGGAATGGCAACCAATGGCACAGTTTCAGCCCCTGATAACCCTGCCTGAGCCTGCTAGAGTCTGTGGGGACACTAACATCAGGTGGACCACAGGAGGGCAACGCACCTATATCAACACCTGTAAGGGGAGACAAGAACTGTACATTACATTTTATACAGCACAGTACATGCACACACACACAGACACGTACACACACACACACACACACACACACACACACACACACACACACACACACACACACACACACACACAGAAACACACACACACACAGACACACTGACACAGATACAAAGACACACAGACACACACACACACACACACACACACACACACACACACACACACACACACACACACAGGCAGACACAGAAAGAGACTCATGCTATGGCACTCAAACGGCATGCAACATGCAAGTGATAATGCAGAAGGCATTCAGCTTAGACATTTATAGTGGTAGTTATCATACATCCCTGAGTTGCACACAACAGCATGCATGTGTTATAGCAGAAGGCATGCACCTTATACAATTATAGTAGTAGTTAGCATACATCCCTGTGCTGCACCAGTTGTATTAGTAGATTATGCCCCAAACCTGCAACACAATGCATGCACTATGCACAGTTGCACCACACTGCCATGTTTTGGGCAGCATACCCCACCTGTTAACAGACAATCGCTGACCTTTGTACATCTGCCACTGATGCCTTGTGTTGGCCACTGCGCCTACGTGTGAGGAGGACATGAGCAGAAGGGTATGTTGAGTGAATACTATGTTTTCCTGAGCCCTAGCTTGCATATCTCTCTCAAAGCAGTGCATCTCTGTTCAACATTATTCTGCTTACCCCTGAGCTGAGTCTACAGAAAATGTGCATGTGGCTGTACACACATGTTTGATATGGCTGTCCCTACTTTACAATGGTGCCACAGACCAGCACTGGTTCACAGTACACCATCCTGAAGTGTGGCATATGTCCTTGCCAATCACTTGTAGTATGACATGTCTTCTGCTGACGTGTTGAATGACATGCATACATGTTTAACACAATGGTGTCCTTTCAAATATACAGTGAGGTAATGGTGTCCCAATGCAGGGACGTGTTATACTAACATTGACATTCAGCTGATGCAATGTTGTCAGTCCACTCTACAGATATACAGTGACATACTGCACATTGCAGGGCATCATGTGGCTTCACTATTCCTATGCAGTGTAAGTTACAGACACAGTTCTTAGCCATGACTGTGTTCAGATACAATACATATCTAATGTTGAATGTGACCCACATCACTGAGGTGTATACACACTAAACCCTAATGTGGAATGTGTGACGCAGGTTACTAAAGGGTATATAGATGACACCCCTGCACATCTGCAACCATATTGCTGATGCCTGGCAACTATGCCCAGACATGGCTAACTTAGCAGTACTCCATGTCCCATATGCCATCTGTGTACCTCACACACATGAGGAGCAAGTATGACAGTGATGTCTGACATCAGCAAGGTAAATGTACTGTATCTGTGGCCTGATGTGGTTGTATGTGTATGTTGTGCAACACATGTATGTATTTGGATACTGTATAGATGAATGCTTTCATATTGTGACACACTCATGATATTCAAAACATGTTATGTGGTGGTTTGATGTCATGCCTGCACAAGCTGTGACAGGCCTGTATGATGTTTAGTGTTTCACATCTAAATTATTACCATTACACAAAGGCCATAGTTGTATTGTGTCAGGCCACTGTAAAACAGGGTGTACACACATGTACTTCACTTCTACTGTGTGCATTGCTTTATGTCTCTGGCCATCCTCCATGGCCATGTGTAAACATGTTTTGTCCAGTGGTTGTCATGGACATTTATTTCACGTCAGTGTTGTCCCATATGACATACACCCATAGATGTCATATGCTCCACTGAGGACAGGGTTATGCATACAAAGGGTGGTATGTTTGGGATGTGAGATATGTTTTGCAGGATAGTTAAGCAGTGTTGCAGTCAGCGCACTAAATGTCATGGACATGTCAGATAGCACATGACATTGTGTGACATTCATAGCAAGGGTATAATCCACAAGGGTGAATCCTGTGGGCTGGTCATACACCAGCTCCAAAACATTTAGAGTGTGTGCGCACATATGCTGTCTGTATAGTACTGTTTGTATTCCCCACATGTGTAATGCTGATCTGTAAAATGCACTCATTTTCAAACCTTCTGCAGAAGCCACAGCTTATTCAGTCATCGTCCTTGTAAGAATGATGTCCTCTGAATACCGAAATGTGCCCTGACTGTACCCAGTCATAAAAGAGACTCTCAGCCTGTAGCTGTAATAACTGCTGTCACATTACCATTGTATTTCACGAGATAAAGTATAAAAAATGTGTAAATGCACTGTTGCTGCAACATCTGGCCAGTCAAAGGATTCTTATCAGTTCCAAGTATGTATTTTGACCATGTCCTGGTACTGAAAGAGCTATTTTCCTTACCCTGCTGTCTTCAGGCTAAATTAAGTCTAGCCCAATATATAGGTATGCTTTTCCTGGAACTCTCTGAAGCATTTGGCAGCAGAAGTCACACCTTATTCCTCGGAAGGATATCAGCTTGTGAGCTTTAAGTGGTTCCCCAGTTACTTAATGGAAAAAAGGCAGCTGGTTAAGTGAGAAATGTAATCTTATCTCCACAAAAAGTTCTTACTAATGTTCCTGAATATGCCATAATAAGCTGCCTGTTATTCACCATTTTTCTTAATGATATACCAGTGCAGTGTATTTAAACCCAAATTAATTCAACATGCAGATGGCTCTGCAGTATTTTACTCCTTCCTTCTGATAACTCATATCATCCATAACGTCTAGTCCAATTTTAACATATTTCTAGACAGAACTGAACACTATAGACTTATCAAAGACCAAATCTGTGTTATTTTGCAATTGAATGACTCTGATTCCTCTTGGTTTCACACATAATCAAAGAACCAGTCCACTCTGGAAATAATTTCCACCTTCAAAAGTCTAGGTGTGGTATTTGATCAGAACTTTTATTTATATATGTAGTTATTTATTTATTTATTTGCATTTTGTTTACCAGGAAAGTCCACTGGGCCAACAGAACCAATTTTCAGTGGAGGCCCAGGGAGAAAAGCTTTACAGTACAAGAAATTAACAGTTTGAATTACAAAATTAAAATTACAAAGAATAAGTATATACAAAGTATAGAGAAAACCCTATGAGTGAAATAAACAGAAGTGTATTCTGAACAATAGTATAATCTGAACAATCAGCATAAAGTAAGGATCTATCTACATAGTGTACTGTGTCTATAATCTCTATCTACAGTAGTACTATCTTACACAAAAACAGCGTTGACAAGAAGAAGGGGGACATACATATTCTGGGGGGGGGTTGGTATAAGTACACTTTCAGCATGAGGAAAAGTGGTTATGAAGGGAAGTTGGTTGGGATTATGAGTTGTTCTAATGGAAAGGGGCAGAGCATTCCAGTGCTTGGCTATTGAAAATAAGTAAAGAAGCTGGCCAGGTGGGAGGTTAGGTTTGTGAACCTGCAAGAACTTCTGATCTCCTGATCTAAGGGGCCTGTCTGGGTGGTAGTAGTTGAATATTGAGCTCAGGGCAGGACACTCTTGGGGTTTCAAGAATATTTTGTTAGCTGTGGTTAGTTGCAAGTAGGAGAGGTAGTTTGGTAGTTCTAGCCATTTCACTGATTTAAGAGCAGTGCAGTGATGGGTAGCATACTTAGAGTTGGTTGTGAATCTGGCAATTTTATTGTAGCATGTCTCAAGTTTGGATTTAGAGGAGCTTTGGATATTAGTAAGTAGAGAGGCATCATAGATGAGGGAGGGTACTAGGTATGTTGTGGCTATGGTTATTCTTGTGGATGTGCTTAAGGAGTGATTATGTCTATAAATGATGCCAAGTTTAAGATGTGTTTTGTGAATGTTGTGTTGTATATGCATTTTTAATTTCATGTGTTCATCGATAGTGACTCCGAGGAGTTTTGTGTGGCTGATGACTTAAATTAATGACTTACTATGTAAAAAGATGGCAAACCCAGTTTTATTTAAGGGCACTGTTTTCTTTGGGGTGAAAAGTATGATTTTGGGTTTATTTGGGTTTGGGGCTAGGCGGTTGTTTTGCATCCAGGATTCAGTGGAGGAGAAGGCCTTTTGAGTTTTAGAAGTAGGTAAGAGATAGCGTTGGCAGAGCAGACAATAGTAGAGTCATCTTTGTACTGAATGACAGATCATTGATGGAGATCTGTAGAAATTGTTTATGAATATGTTAAATAGGACTGGTCCAAGTATGGATCCTTGAGGAATGCCAGTGGGAGTGTTGAGGAAAGAAGAGATGGAGTTTTGCCATCCGACAGCCTGTTGTCTTTCATTTAAGTAAATAGAGAACCAGTTTAGTGTGAGGAGGGAAACACCAATCTTATAGAGTTGAGTGAGGAGTAAAGGGTGAGAAACAGTGTTAAAAGCTTTGTATAGGTCAAGGAAGAGGCAAAGACACTTTTGCCAGAGTCACGGGCTATGTTTACTGTATCCCAAAAGGAGAGAAGGGCAGCTATAGTACTGTGTTCAGGTCTGAAGACAGGTTGTGAGTGTGAAAGTATTTGGCTGTCTAGAAGATAACAGAGAAGCTGAATATTGATGCATTTTTATAAGATTTTGGAGACAGGAGAAAGAATTACAATGTGTCAGAAGTTAGTGATCTCAATATTATTGGTGTCTTTATGGAGAGGGAGAATGAAGACCTTTTTCCAGGTTTTGGTATCATAGGACTCAAGGATGGATCAATTTTTAAGTATGCCTATTGGGTAAGAGATACTGACAGCAGCAATTTTTAGATCTTCTGAGGGTAGATCATCAGGGGCATTGGAGCAAGGTTTTAGCTTTAGTAGTAGTCATTTTATAGTTGAGGTTGGGGTGGGTTTTAGGATAAAGGTAGAAGAGTGGTGGGTATTTTTTTTGTGAGAGTTGTGTGTGAGTAGGATAGGGGAGTGAGTGGGTGATTCAACATGCAGATGGCTGTTTGGCAAGTGGAGTAATTTGTCTGAGAAAATTTTCCTGTGATGTTGGTATAGAGTTGATAAAGAAGGTATTAAAAATCAAGGCTATTTTTTCAGCACATTTGTCAGGCTGAGGGCAGGGGTTGTTTTCTTTTTTGCCTGGGTTAAGCAGTGAGGTAAAGGAACTCCAGAATTTCTTTGGGCTCTGCTGTTAGTTATACTGAAGTTTTAAGTAATGTACTTTTTTATCTCTGTTTGCTAGTATTTTTTTAACCTGCTTGTTAAGTTCTTTGAATTTTAATAGGTCAGGTATGTTTCTGTGCATAGCCGGCCTTAGGCATAGGCCAACTAGGCAGCCGCCTAGGGCTCTGCTCTAGCAGGGGCACTTTTCCGGTATTTATTTGGTGTAAGTAGACCAGGATGGGGGCACCGGGTGGTGTGGTGGGAGGGCGCCACAGAGCCCTTATGCCTAGGGCACCAGTTGACCTAAGGCCACTCACGTTTCTGTGTGCCTGCCATAACTTATATAATTTGTCTCTGGCATGCATGAGAAGTCGAATGGGTTTGCATAGCCAAGGGACGTGGTTATTTTTGATCCTGTATAAACATACAGGTGCAAGGCTGTTTAGAGTATTCATGAAAGTGGTGTTGAAGAAATCAGCAGCTTTGTCGAGAGGGTATGTTTTTAGTTAATGCCAATCTGTTGTTTTTAGAATATTGTTGAAGGTTATAGGGTTGAATGAGGTCAAATACCTTGTTTGTTCATATTGATGCTGACATTTCACACTGAACTGATCAAAGGAAGGACACTGAGGAAACTTGGAGCTATAATATATAACATTAAGTATCCTGCTTTTGTTTATTTTGTTCTTTATTTCTTTGTTATTTATAGCACTTTGTGTACTGTGTATTTTTCTAGCTAGTTTTACTGTGTGTGAGGTATTAACTGGAAATTGTCCACTTTTGTTAAGCATCTGTTGGGTTGTTTATTTCTGATAACTTGTTGCAGTTAAAGTCTTTTTTTCTAGAGGCTCCTTTAGCTGTTTAAAACTTTCATTTAAAGGCTCACTGCTGCTTTTCAGCTGTGAGATACATTTCTGCAGTTGTTCCAAGTAGTGGGGATATTTGTAGCATTTCCATATTCAGGCTTGTATTTGGGCCTAGTGTTTGTGGAGGCTGTGTGTCTGAGCACATATTCAGGGACATCTTGGTTTAGCCAAAGACATCAGGCATTTCAGTGAGAGAGAATTGTTTGAGGTCATTGGCTGACTGAGGTCACCTGGACTACAGCTTAGGCTAAGCACCTCATCGGTTCTTTTGAGATTTCTTTCTTAAAAGCTGTCTCAGGTTTCAACTTTCTGTCACCTAAGAAATTCAGTTGTGAGTGTTCTGCCATTTCACACTGAACTGATCGACGGAAGGACACTGAGGAAACTCAGAGCTATAATATATAACATTAAGTATCCTGTTTTTTGTTTATTTTGTTCTTTATTTCTTTGTTATTTATAGCACTTTGTGTACTGTGTATTTTTCTAGCTAGTTTTACTGTGTGTGAGGTATTAACTGGAAATTGTCCACTTTTGTTAAGCATCTGTTGGGTTGTTTATTTCTGATAACTTGTTGCAGTTAAACTCTTTTTTCTAGAGGCTCCTTTAGCTGTTTAAAACTTTCATTTAATGGCTCACTGCTGCTTTTCAGCTGTGGGATACATTTCTGCAGTTGTTCCAAGTAGTGGGGATATTTGTAGCATTTCCATATTCAGGCTTGTATTTGGGCCTAGTGTTTGTGGAGGCTGTGTGTCTAAGCACATATTCAGGGACATCTTGGTTTAGCCAAAGCAATCAGACATTCCAGTGAGAGAGAATTGTTTGAGGTCATTGGCTGACTGAGGTCATCTGGACTACAGCTTAGACTAAGCACCTCATTGGTTCTTTTGAGATTTCTTTCTTAAAAGCTGTCTCAGGTTTCAACTTTCTGTTACCTAAGAAATTCAGTTGTGAATGTTCTGCCATTTTGCACTGAACTGATCGAAGGAAGGACACCGAGGAAACTCAGAGCTATAATATATAACATTAAGTATCCTGTTTTTTGTTTATTTTGTGCTTTATTTCTTTGTTATTTATAGCACTTTGTGTACTGTGTATATTTCTAGCTAGTTTCACTGTGTGTGAGGTATTAACTGGAAATTGTCCACTTTTGTTAAGCATCTGTTGGGTTGTTTATTTCTGATGTTGTTGGTGGCTTTGCAGTTGCCTGCCCCTAGTGTAAATTTGATCTGGGACCCTCCTCCCAGTCTAGTATCATTACCTCATTCTACCCAGTACAGGGAGAACATTTGAGAAGGCCAATCAGCTTAGTTTCTGCTACTCCTTTCTCTCTTTCCTTTCTCTCTTTCCATTAAAAAAAAAAAAAATATCTGCTTTTACTGTATTTGTGTTTCTTCCTACTTTATTTTGCTTTTGCGTCATCTTAAAATTATTCAATTGCATTTATTACTGCTTGGTGTAACTCATTCTAAGCCTTTTAGTTTAAGCATTTGGGCTTCAGACCAGTTGTTTTACATTAGGAAGGTTTGTGGTCTGCACTGTAGTGGCAGAACAGGTAGCTTACATCCTTCTAAGTTGGGAACTGCTGATTGAGGGCTCAGTGTCTGTTATTCTAAAAGTGTATTAATTCTGGTTTAAGCACTTGGGCTTCAGGCCAGTTATTTTACATTAAGAGGGTTCATGGTCTACACTCTTGTGGGAGGAGAGGCTGGACTCTGCCCTTCTGAGCTTGGAATTTCTGGTTAAAGGCTTATAGTGCCTGCATATTTGAACTGCTTCTTACTGTAATTGGTACACTTTGTTTGCTGTAGCATAGACTAGATCCAGGCCTGCTGAATCTAGCTTTGTTTGTATGCTTGTTTGCTTGTTATTTCCCTGAAAAGCTAATTCCACCTAAAATGCGGCTTTTCAGCACTTCTGTGGATCCCTAGTGATATCTGCATTGCTTACTGTACTTATTTCCTTCTTTCACTTGAAAGAAAGTTACTGTTTGTCATTTTTGCATTTAAGTTACCTGTAGCACATTGCATTTAAGTTACCTGGCACTTGTCAATAAAGCAATTATATAAGTCAGCACTAAAAAATTAAAAGCACCACACCCTCACAAACTCCCCTTGAGTACCTTGTTCCCCATTTGCCCTTTTTTTCAATTATAAAGGAATTCCCAATACTATTCTAGCATGTCCAAAGGTCAGTTGTCAATCTCCTCTCCGGTCCAGCTGGTGAATCTGGGAATCTTGAGGCAATGTTACAACTGCCTCATGTACACAGACAACCCTCTCCTCCTCCCAACAAATTCCAACACATGTGAGAGATGCAACCATATAGCCAAACTGGAGGCTAAGCTCTCTCAACTCAGTACTGGCGTAACCAGTCAGGAGGAGAAGGAAACCACACTCACTACAATTCCAGTCTCACATAGACCTACCACGACAGCAAACCAAACACATAAACACACAAAAACATACTCGGAGGCTTTAAATAAAAATCTGCCTAAGCAGCAGAGACCTCCAAAGCAGACACCCAAGCAACTGCTACCCCAAAACAAAACACGTGCAACACATAGCTCACAAAGCCAGTGTGCCGAACAGTCACAGCCCTTAAGGCTAAACAACACACCTGATACACTTGTAATAGGTGACTCTGTCGTCAGGCACACTGACATCCTGCTCACCAGGCTGAACAAGGAGAAGGTCACGGTGAGCTGCCTGTCGGGTGCTAGGATCTGCCACATAACACAAGCAATCAGGTCACTCCAAGGCAAGTACAAATATGACTCAGTCATTGTCCATGCTGGTGTGAATGACCTGAGACGTACCTCCCTGGACTACATGAAAAGAGACATAGAGGAGCTCTCTGAGCATGTAGCCCAGGCCGGTATGACCCTGACCTTGAGTACCATCTTACCTTCACCAAGAATGATGCCACAATATGAAGACAAGATGATCAATTTCAACAATTGGCTTAAGTATTGGTGTCATTCAAAGGGGATCCAATGCCTGTCAGCCTGGGATGACATGCTCGACAAGCCATGATGCTTCGCTAGGGACGGCTTGCACCTGTCACCCCTGGGCTTTCAGATATTGGCAAAGGCTCTTGCTACCCACATAGCACCTTTTTTAGGCAAGGCTCAAAAGACAAACCCACCTCCATAGGTATCACAAGGGATAAGAAACTAAGAGAATGCTACTCAACGCCAGAAGTCTAAACCTCAAGATGCATGCACTCAAAACTCTCCTTAGCATGGAGAACATCAATATCTGTGCAGTAACAGAAACCTGGTTCAAGGCTCCCAAGAGCACCCCAGCACTACTAGGTTATACCTCATATCATGCTTTTCGGCCCCAAAACTTGGACCGAACCACAAAAGGAGGGGGAATATCAATATTCGTCAAAGATACCCACAACTCCAGGTTGGTGGCACAGCACGAAGCATCAGAGACTATCCATGTGCAACTAACAGTGGATAAAACTGCCTTCCAGTTTATAGCCTGCTACAGACCACCCTCCCAAACCCAGGAACCCCACTCAGCCTTCCTGAGAACACTGGAAAATATGAAGGTCTCTCCAAACACCATTATATTGGGCGACTTCAACTACCCAAACATAGACTGGGAGCATTACTCTAGCTCCAACACCCTAGCCCAAAGGTTCCTAGAATTTATAAACTCAAATGCTATGGAACAACTTGTTACCACTCCCACAAGAGGGGAAAACATACTGGACCTGATCATCACCAACATGGGGACTTTATGCTCCAGACCAGAAGTGTATCCCTCACTGGTAAGATCAGACCATAAACTAATCTCACTTAATATTCACATCCTGACCCCACCCCCTGCCCAGAAAACCACAGTGAAAAACTTCTCTAAAGCAAATTTCACACTCCTCAAAACCGAGGTGGAATCCTTCAAAGTCCCCGGGCCTGTGGAAAATACAGCCCAGACAGCAGAATCCTTTATAAACGCATTCTATGAACACCTTCAGGAATGCATGGATCATGCAATCCCAAATAAAACCAAGACCCAATCCTCCAAAGGCAGACGTCCTGTCTGGTGGACCCCAGCCATAAACAAGCTATACAATAGAAGGAGGAAGCTACTACATGACAGAGCAAAATCCCAAAAAGGGAAGGCATCTCTGATCAGTATTAGAAGAAAACTACGGGCACTCATAAAATTGTCTAAGGCCAGCTTCGATAGAAAAATTGCACAGGACACTAAGGATAATCACAAGGCTTTCTTTAGTTATGTTAGTAACCTGGGTGGGAATTCCCAGATATGCTCAGAATTAGTCCAAAATGACAAAAAATACACTGAACCCGCAGACATTGCCAACATGCTAGCTGACAGGTTCAGTGCAAACTCTCCCCCCCACCAAAAGGGCAAATATCTATCCCAGCAGAGTGCTGCCCCCCTGACATCTCAGATGCTCAGGTAAGAGCCGCCCTCTCCAAAGCAAAAAACACAGCATCAATGGGACTAGACGGTGTCCCGGGCTGAGTCCTACATGAACTCCAAGAAGAGCTAAACCTAAACATAAAACTACTGTTCAAGCTCAGCCTTACTACAGGATATGTAAACAAAGAGTGGCGTACAGCAACAGTGGTCCCTTTCGACAAAGGTGGTGCCTCAACGGAGCCTGGAAACTATCGCCCCATAAGCCTGACTAGCTTGGTCTGCAAAGCTATGGAAAGGATCATCATGGACCTCATAAATAAAGATATTGGGGACCTACAGACACTGGATCCTACCCAGTTCGGCTTTGTTAAGGGCAGATCCTGCCATTTAAACCTGGTCGATTTCTTTGAAACAGTCACCAAGGCCATTGACGAGGGGAAGGTGGTCCACACAGCCTACCTGGACCTCGCAAAAGCCTTCGATACAATACCCCACTTGGGCATTATAGATAAGCTAACCAGCTTAAATATAAACCCCTATGTCACTAGATGGGTTGCAAACTGGCTCAAGGACAGAACCCACATGGTTAGAATTGCTGGAGCCATGTCAGACTCCAAACCAGTTACAAGTGGCGTCACACAAGGCTCAGTCCTGGGACCACTCTTGTTTGGTTATTATTTCTCTGAGGTACAAGCCAACACAGAAGGAATGTGGCTGACCAAGTTCGCAGATGACTGCAAACTGGGTGCCATAATCGACTCTCCAGCCGACACAAGCATCCTCCAAAAGGGCGTCATAGAAACAGACAACTGTTGCCAGAGCCATGGCCTCAAGTTAAATGCCAAAAAGTGTATAGTCATCCCCTTTGGCAAAAACAAAGTGCCCACAAATTACCACATAGTTGGTAATCCATTAAGTACAGAAGAAGTAATTAGGGACCTGGGGACCCAAGTTGATAGCAATCTCTCATTTGACAACCACGTGGCCAAAGTGATTAGAAAAACATTTTATATAGCCCACCTAATCATGAAGGGATTCACATCTAGATCAGGGGAGGTCATCGTGCCTCTTTACTCATCCCTCATCAGGCCCATAATTGGGTACAATGCCCCTTTTGGGATGTACCTTACCAGACACCTGCAGCAACTGGAAAGACCCAAAAAGTACCTCACCAAGAGGATCAAAGGGCTCAAACAGATGCCATATGCTGCTCGGTTAAAGAAACTTCAGCTCTACTCAGTGGCATACCGCCTGCTCAGAGGCGATCTGTGCCTGACGTATAAAGCCATGTCCAACCTGGAATTAATGGACATGCTGCACCTCAGAAAATCCAAATCCCATTGAGCCATGCACTCGAGAGACTTGAACCTCAGCCCTGAAATAAATAGGACATGCTGGAGGGACAGATTCATAACCCAGAGGCTCCCTTCACTCTGGGATAAAATCGCAGTCCAGGTTAGGCAGAGTCCCTCATTGACTCTCTTCAAGAGGAATCTTGATGATTGGATGGGAGATCGTAGGTTTACCCCGGGTATCACTTCTGTTTCACTGTTAGACAGAGGCACAGTATACTAACCTCGAAAAAGGGCATAGCAAAATTAATTTAAAATGGGTGGCGAAAGCCAAACACACTCTGGCTAGGCTTATAAATGCCCTAGGGCAGATAGCCTAGTATGAACCTATGAACCTATGAACCTATGACTTTGACTGGAAGGGAAGCTCAGTTATTAAAGACAGGGAGGTGATCACTGAAATTGTTTGGGAGTATTCCAACTGAGGGTATTTTTCTGTGGTTTATGACCAGAATCCAGTCTAAAATAGGTATGTCATTAGTCCCTTTGTTGCATCTGGTGGGGGATTCAATGAGGTGGGTGAAGCTGAAAAGATTACTTCTTTGAGGATGGGTGGCTGGATTTAAGTTCTAGCCAGTTGATATTTACATCGCCTAGTATGATAGTCTTATTTTTGATATTGGTGGAAATCCAGGCTAGGATATTTTCCAATATGGGAATGTTGTTTCCAGGGGGTATATAGCAGGCCACTATACAATGTTTTTTGCTGTTGTTCATATTTAAGAAAGATATGAGAATTTCTGTGTTGGAGAACTGTGGTATATGGTTAGTAAATGAAACTAGATTGTGGTAGCTGGAAAACAGAAGGGCAATACCACCTCCTTTTCCATGGGCCATGTCTAATTCTATTATTTGAAACCCTAGAGGGAGAAATTCAAGTCTGTAATATGGGGTTTTAACCTGGGCACAGTGGCAATAATGTCTGGTTGTTCGTGAGTGATCCATGCATAAAAGGCTGAGATTTTATTATGAATGCTTCGGAGATTTAGATTTACTATATATAATGAGTTGTGGGAGTTTCTGTTGATGGGTGTGGTGGGAAGATTGAGTGTAGTGGGTCCTGGATTGGGATATATTTTGACACATAAAGGTATGGTGAAGTGCTTAGAGGTGTGATATGATTGTTTTTGGTTAAGGGTAGGTTTTGCATGACTTATTTAAAATTTTACAGTAGGTAAATTTAGTTGATTCAGCTGGTTTTTAAATGTTGAGGAGATAGGCTTCACTATGTGATGGAAGGGGGTTTAGTTGATATAGGTTCATGGAGATTTCTGTGTAGCAGTTGCATGGAATAGGTAAGGAGGTAGAGGTAGAAGAGATAGCAGAAAAGTTAGTAGAGAAGGAGATGGGGTTTGGAAGAGACAGAAGTAACAGGGGTATAAGGAGTGTAGAAAGAAGTAGAATAGAGAGAGTGAGTGCAGTGGATGAGGGCATGTTAGTTAGCTTTGCAGTGTTGTGATGTAAACAGTAACAGGAGTGAGAGGAGAAGTTGTTTTAGAGCTGTGGTTGAGTAATGACTGACAGTAAAGTAAGTGTGGCAGTTCTGAGGTGCTGAGGGAGAAGTTTAAGCTGAGTAGAGACTACATGTTGACTGAGAAGAGGAAAAAATGTAATCAGGATTGGCACCTGGAAAAGAGCGGTTTAATGTAGTAGTGTGGTGGGTTTAAGTAAGGGAGAGAGTAGTATGGGGATGAGTGTGTATAGGTATAGTAGTTGATAATTGTATTCAGGTGGGCTAGGGATAAAGTAAAAGATAGGTAGGAATGGTATGAATGGGAAGTATGTAGAGGGGGTGGCAAGGAGTGGCTTGTGTGAAAGGAATTACAGATGGTGGTTGGATGGAGTTAATGATGGGAGGAGTTAGGTAAGTATAAGTTTAAGAAAAGTGGGGGCAGGTGAGAATAGGGGTAGGATAGGGACTGGAGTGAGCCCAAGTGTAGCAAGGGAGAACAGAGTGGGTTGAGTAGATTAAGCCCTGTCGAGATCCTTGCTGAGAGAACAATACAGCCAAAAAACAATCTATCAGCTATGTCAGCTAGCTTTGGTGAGTATAATGGAACTCTCACCATTTTAAAGCTTAAGTTTTACAGTATATGCTGAGAGACAAAGTGGATCTAAACTATTTGCTGCTTAACAGGCTACAATAGGAGTTTTTACTTAATAAGAGCCAGTTTTAACTGGTGGGATATAGTTAAAAGGTAACCAGAATTGATGAAGGGAACAGAAGTGGGTTTAATAGTATGCATGCAGCAAGTATTATTATTAGATCTTATTATTAATGAAGGCTGATACTACAGTCCAAAACCTACACTGTAGTCTGTTTTAGAGGTGGTCATCGCTTTCAGTAGCATTGTGTTCAGTATTTCTGGGGTTTTGTTCCAGTTGGCCACTTCAGAAGGGTAAGGAATATTACTGTGCAGTAATGAGGGTGGCTGGAATAAAACGAGAGATATGTTAGAGTGGGCAGGTGGAAACAGTGGTAGAAGAAGAGGTAGGAAGGCTGGCAGAGTGCAGTCTAGGAGAAGAGAACAGACTAGGGATAGCAACAAAGCAATTAATTAGGCAGAATAAGCCGCTTAGACTCTTTTCTATATTCTTAGTTTACCAATCAATGCAAACAAATAAAAGTTTAGCTCAAGCAGATTATTAAAATAGTCAGAATGACAATTAAAACTGGCAAAAATAAATGTAGAGTAATAACTGCTAAAATTCAGATACATCAGACTTATCAGGTATAGCACATAATATTTGGCTGTCACTTTAAAACTGTAATCTGAAAAAAAATAGGTATTCTCTATCTCACTAATGAATTTAGGATAAATGTTGCTACAGTTAATAACGCCAGTTCTAATCTTGAGTCATCTTTTATGCTTCATTAGCCTACCTAAACGTCTTACTTAGCAATGCAATAATAAACGTGCCAATTGTACTGTTGCAGTTTTACAGATCTTACCACTGTGTTTCTTTGAAAGACCTCCTTTGGCAGGAATGCATTCAGTATATTTGAATGTTACAAATATGGCTGTCAAAGTCAATTTTATGCCAGGGAAGAAAATGTTTACCTAGTGATATCTGCAGTCTATGTTCTCTCTGCTAGTGTGAGAACCATAGAATAAGCTATAACTTCCACAAGTCCAAATCAGATCTAAACTCCAGATCAGAAGAGCTCCTTTTTTCCATCTTTTATCTAACTGGCATTGTAATAGTCATATTTAATAGCCCGCAAACTGACTTCCATAGATATTTTTCCATTTTTAATCTGATTGGCGGACTGGTAATAGGACTCTTTTCAGCTATGAGTCTGACCCATGGCTAAAGACAGTACAGTGTTTAAAGTATGAAATCTGACATACTCTTCAATAGACAGAATATACAAGCACCTCACTAATTAACGTTTTGCAGTTAACTTTAGCTTTTGACATCAGTTATACCAGTCTAGATGTAATTAAGAGTTCAGTGTTTACATTCACAGTTTTAAGTTTCATGTCATTTTATTTACATGAGAAAATCAAATTTATTAGAAGTTAAGGAACATAAGTAAAGTAAGCAGATACTGTGTATCCCTCCTCTTGGCTTCCTCCTTTTCATCCATTCTTCTTGTCTGTATGCTAAGAAAGCCTAGACTAAACTTCCCAGTACACTTAATAATTTGACATCATAATATGCTGCGTCACTTCACCACATATCTCATTTTCAATTCTGTCTTCACCTCCCTGTTTCTTACATACTTAGGCTATGGTACCTTCATAGTAAGAGTTTATTGATTTTCTTTTCAGTGAGATGTGTGATGCTATGACCTACAATATCATCCAAGCATGCAGGAAGCACATTAGATTTGATGCAACCTCTCATTCTAGGTCACATTTTGCTTATGCAGCACCATACATCTGTTAACCTAACTTTGCCTTTCTCATGTAAGTCAAAATTGTTTAATCATGCATAGTATGAAGGCTGTTTTGATTCCAGTCCTTGTAAAATTGTTTTGATATTCAGTGAAACCTACTGTAATTCCAGGTCTTAACGGACTATAGTCAGAAGGGTATGAAGTTATTCTTTGCTCTTGGATTAGTATGTTTTGGACATGCTTTCTGCTATTTCTGCATTATTTTCTGGGCCCAAACACTGACTTATCAACATTGCAGCTGCAATAGCTTGGGTGGCTGCCTGTGATGCAGTGATGTGATGTAGGCATTAATTATTAGTCATCCCATGAAGGTGTTAGTCCTCTACTTCTCTAGCAGATGTAACAGATGAACTTGGCACTGCTTATAATACGGCCCTGACGTCTTCATTGGCACTTTCAGTGCATAGCCAGTCTACTTAGCTTTTTGACCCCTAGTTTGATGTGAAGCTTCATTCTCTTTACAGGAATGTACAAAGTCTTGAGCAACATTGGCACTGCGTTAGGTTACTGGAAGTTAAGCCTAGTTTGAATGAACACAATACTTCATAACTGTGAGAGATGACGCGAAAGAAGGATGACATTTTGTCTAGTCAGTCTCTGTTGTATCCAGGTACCTGTCTGAGGTTTTTTGGGTAGATGAGAGGTTGACCAGTGCAGCCTGTTTTTCCACTCAGAAGGACTTTTCCACAGAGATTATAAACTTTCTGTGTTTTCTCAAAGTTAAGCTTGCCTTCTTTAGGGTGAATACAGTACCAAAAGCCCTCCCTGTGAAAGATAAATAACCTAGCCGATGTCCACACTGGGTATTGCAATGGATTTATCTTAAATGAATACAATCAACTAATTTGCAGGGTTTCATGTATGCCTTAGACACTTGTTGATATTGACTCTAGCAGTTCCAGTATTAGTCTGGCTGTTTTTGGTGAGTTTGTTATTTTACTTCTGAATTGTTGCTTAATTTTAAAGTATTAAATACACTTGAGCTCAATATTCTTCTTGTCAGTGTTGGTCAATAAATAAGTATATGTTTATAGTTGGTTCATTTGATGCTAACACTGTTTTTGTACATTATGGGTTCTTATCTTCCATGCTGTACCCCTGTAGTAACTTGGTCAGGTTCATGCATTGTCTAGCAATATGAAATCCGTGGTATGCCATTTTACTTACAGTAACAGCCATGAAGACTTAACACTTAAGTATGAATCAGACTTTGCTCATAAAACTTTGACAAGCTGTTTGTTTTTCTATAATACACTGTTGTTAGTGGATGTATATTGAATGAATGGGGACTGCAAGGGCTCATTAATCCCCTACATTGCAAAAGTCTGTACTAGAAAATCAAGTACAGTGTTTTACTGCTTCCATTTCATTAATTACATTTTTATGAGACAATAAATTCAGCGAGCACATGAGTAGCTCTAGGGGGCTGCAGAGTTTATTCTGTTTAATTAATTAAATTACTACAAATACAATGTTCAGTCCTCAGTCCTCTATAGTCGTACAGATGTACATCTTTTAGTCAGAGTCACTAGGCAGATGATTGTACATTTCAAAAGTTAAATTGTAGTGTAGAATTGTTAATTTCATTGACACAAGATTCAGCACAAGTTTGGAATGCTCAGTGGAACTTATAATTCTAGTCGGTGATATTTACCATTTTAAAAGTGCACAATGGTCTTGAAAAAGTTTTGTTTTATGTCACTGGCTAATTTTATATACTGTAGATTTTTTCATATATTAGAATATTTGGAATTATTCTGTTATATTATAAGACATAGGTAGGGTGTGTACTTAATTAACTATATGCATCTGCAATGATGCAATTAATGATGAAATTAACTGACTTATATAGGCATCCCCAAAATATTTATTACTTTTTTTCTTTTAGTTCTGTGATAACCAAATATATTAGAATATGTCATTGTGCTATGTCAGAAAACTGAGTTTTTTTAACACCTCGTCTCATGCCTTTTGGACTTCCTGTTTTATTAAAGCTTGTTAGAATATAAAGGAAACGTAAAAAAGAGAATTACTAGATATCCAATTAGATCTGCTATTTTTGTTCAGGATTGTTTGCTCTGACATTTCAGAACAATAATCTGTCATTATTGTACATTATACTGTTGTAAGTAATGAATAGACTCAGATATCTGGAATATAAGCTGCATATACTAATCAGACGTTCAGATATTTGTTTCCATGTGATTATGATTTTGTTAAAATGCTCTGTTTGCTTTTTGGAAGCAAAATGCATGCTGATTTTTCCATTAGGGTATATTGAATCATTCAGATTTTCTTGGAATTTAAATCAATGACATTTATCTGAATGTTTCTTATATAGCATGTTGTACAGATATCGATACCTTGGTTACTGCAGCCCTTGGTATGCATTCATCTAAGGAACAGTATTTTGCATCAAAGGACTTATTTGTATTATGATGTTATTAACTAAATAGCCAACTATAATACCACTGACACAGATGCATTTCTCAATGGCCATGGGCTTTACTGCTTTATTAGTTTAAGCATCTCTCTCTCTCTCTCTCTCTCTATATATATATATATATATATATATATATACATATACACATATATATATGCATGTATGTTTGTATGACTGACTTGTCCATACGGACAAACTGAACATTTTTCAGTGATGGTGAACAAAGAAAAAAAAATTCAGCGGCATTTCAGTAGAAGAATAAATAAACATGTGCAGACATTAAAACGATATTCAGTCATAATTGTTTTTCTGCAAATGCAAAGCTCGCCCCTGATATTTATTTATTTATTTATATAGTGCACTGATGTCATAGGCATAATTTTAGGCACAGCCAAAGTGATTACATCCATGATGGTACAGCTGTAGGCAATGCTCATCCAAGAAAAGAAGGCCAAGAACAATAATTCCAGAGATTAGTACAAATATCAGTTTATATTAAATCTGAGCCATATTTACAATTATTTTGTGGCTGGACAAAATGTGGAGTGTTTGTCCAGTGAAATAAAGCAGGTAAACTATTTACAGGTGAGCTGCAGGAATGTGTAAGCTTGTATAATTTTCATAGTCAATAGTTACAAGCTGGACTGATCATTACTTAAAGTCTCATTCTAGCATTATAGTACGGGGCATAAAGAAGCGAGTTCTGGTCTTGCAGCTGTGATAATGAGAAAGTATTCTGATGGAGCATATTCTGCAGTTTCACTGAATATATGCAGATGAGGCCTGAAATGCCTGAGTTAGTAAAACTAGACAGGTGACAATGTATGCAATGTTTTAGTTGATACACACCTACAGTAATAAACTGAGACTTGTACAAATTCATCCTATTTTCACCCTTGAAATCTATCAACATGAAGGACTATGGACAGGTCTAAATAAATACAGCTGTTGCTTGTATGTTTTCAAGTAATAAAAGTGTTAAAAACTGCCATTTGGAAAGGTTGCATACTAGTCAGGCTAACAGCGATAGCACTGCTTTGATTTGTACTAAGGGACCGTGCTGGCAAAGGAATAAATAAATCGTAGCAAAACAAAAATGTGCCAGCACATGTTTACTATTTCAATATTTTATTGCATTCTAATTGTCATCAGATTGGCATATCACATTCAGTAAACTCTGAGTACATCTGAATCAAGCCTGAAAGGATATGTATCCTTAGGTGGCATAAAATATCTTCAAGGGTATAAATCTGATATTCCAGTATTATTCTGCATAAATGTTTGGCCTGCAACTTTATATTAAAATGGAAAATTACAATGTAATGATGCTTCATTTATCAAATAAGCCTGACATTATAATTGTATGTTTTTCAGCCCTTTTGTAACAAACTGTAAGTGCACAAATCAGATGACTAGACTGCATGAATGAAGTTTCTGAGTATGTTCAGGTCCTAATTACAAACTAATTATTATGTTGAAAAATAAGTTATGTAAAAACATATAGTCACAAACTAAAAGCCAGTGTGACTAAACATTGTCACCAAAATATTAGTAAAGGCAAACATTATAATAAAATACAAAATTACTTGGAAATGCAATATTGCACTAATCAAGGATTACATTTGGCATTTCATTTTGCCTTGTATATGGTCATAGGGATAGCATAGCTATGAAACGCAGTGAGATAAATATATGTATGGTTTTAACAAATGGTAAAAATTTCCAGAAAATATCCAGTGGGGTATATGTTAGCAGAGTGAATGAACAATTGACACACTGTTACATTTGATATTGAAGTTATTAATAGTGTGCATATTACTTTTATTGTTTTCAGTAATGGTGTCATTGAAAATCAAATGATCTAGTAAGGTAGTTGTAATGTAACATATAACTCTGAAGTACCTTATGGCCCACTTTCAGCTAATAACAAAGAAGATTATGGTCAGGTCTCCAGTCAAAACAATATCCAGTTTTGACCTTAGAATATACTCAGAAAGTTATTCTTAGTTGCATAATCCTACTGATACTAGAGTCTTTTTCTGCCCCACACACCACAAGCAATAATTCAAATCCTACTCTCCTTGTTAATGCTAAAGTCAAAATAAGACTTTTATGAATACAGTAAGCCTAAATAGCAAATGAACAAAAGTGGAAATGTAGCTATGACCTGTAATTTCAAAATAAGATCCTTAACTGAATCATGGCTAAAGATAGATAGCTGGAAGGCCCATTACTGAGTACAATTCCCCATTCGGCATGTACATCGCAAAGCACATGAAGCAGCTGGAGAGACCACAGAGGTTCCTCACCAGGACAATCCAGGGCCTCAAAAATCTAGTGTACACAGATAGGCTAAAAGCCCTATCCCTCTACTCTGTTACATACAGACTCGTCAATCTCAGACCCAGCCTTGATGGGACTGCTGCATATCCGTAAGTCAAGCTCCACTCCAGTAACCCACACAGGTGGCCTCAATCTGGTCTGTGGCACCAATAGGACTTGTTGGTGGGACACAATTGTGTCCCAGAAACTCCCCCATCTATGGAATAGAGTCCCTCTCCACATCAAGCAGTACCTTGTTACCTCTTTTTAAGCACAACCTGCATAACTGGATAGGAAATAGAAAATACACCCCTGGGATTCCACCTGTGTCCCTTCTGGACAGGGGCATTGTGTGCTAATTTGTCTATACATGGGCTAAACTCTTGGCCTATGATCCTATAATTACTCACAAATATCACATCTTCAAAGACAAATGGCCAGTTAAGATAGTAGAGAGAGATGTAACAGCAGTAGTTTATGAATAAACTAACTTCATTCCCAAGGTAAATGACAGTAATAATGTCACCTGTGATAATAGTCCCAACTGGAAGATAGTATAAAATACACTTGTGGGTGATACACAGCTATTCTTTGCATATATCCACCCCCTTCTTCCACAAGCTTAATAGAAGACACCCAGTACTCTATACAGTCCAAAACCATATAATATAAATTAGTGACAGTTGCAATAATGTGAAGTATTGTCAGCTATTCCAGGAGAAGTAGGGCAGTAAGTGTGTAACATATGCCAGGATTCCCAGCTAGAGTTTTGTAAATAATTCTATGTCACTTGTATATCAGAGTGACTTGTACTGGTGCTTGTATTGAAAATGTATCTGTAAAGCTGCTTGTATTAAAATGTACCAACAGTGGATCCTGCTGGACAGAAAAGAAATACACCTGCATGTCAAAGTTTATTGTAACTGTTAAAATGAATATATTGTAACAGAGGACACTGGAAGGGAAGAGTTATTCTCAGTCCAGTTAACTTTGAAATATAGTCTGAAATTAAATTATCTGGTACATGACATAATGATTGTATCTTACAGTTCTGACTGCAGCCAGAGACAAAATGTGAAAACCAGAACTCAGAATCCTACTGTATTGCTCTTGGCTCAACGTATGTGTATTATGACACGTATGTGTTAGATTTTGGTTCAGATTCTAGCAAAGGTAGTATTGTGGGAACCAGATGTATGTGATGTCATTCTGTAATCCAGCACTGAAATGATGTTTTAATACTAGATGGTACAGAAGTCTCAGAGCAGTCTGTTTTTGAATCCTGGCAGAGAAGGACCACTCACCCACTTCATCTTGCCTTGCTTTAGTAAGTAACCAGAGAAAAGTAATTCTTTGGATCAGTCAGAAAATATGGTAAGATTAGTTAAGTATTTTTTTTCTGTATGTGTGTGAATATTTCCAGCTATGTTATTTTTAAAATTTCCTGTGACTGAAATGAAACTCTGGTGTTTATTGTAAATAGATATTTAGAAGTTTCATGTTCTTTTATTTTTTATATATTTAGTAGTTTCATGTTCTTTTTTCATTTATTATTTCAGTAAAAACATTTAAACTTTTCATTGTGGCTGGACTTTTAGAAAATATTCCAAGTGAACAAACCACAGGGCTGGGACCCATGCTATTCTGTTTATCAACAGTTTTCCTTACACTCTTCCAAATTTCATCTGTGCACATAATGCAGATGACATTTTGTTCAAAAGAGAACGATAAAATGATCAATACAGAAAATAAACAGTTATAAAAGGATTTTACCCATGTAAGGATCTAATCCTGAAAAGTCTGCTGCCATGAAATTAGGAGCTCAGAAGATACTCATACAAGCTCAGCCTATAAACATTACAGATCCAGAAGACGTATTATACCCTCAGTTACACTACAAAATATCTGAGAACTGCATTAGAAAGCAAGTTAATATTTCAAACAGAGGATTGACAAAATTCTAAAGCTGCTAAAAGTATCCTACAGAATCTCTCGCCGACTTATTACTGATGCTCAAGCATCAGTAGCGAAAAAAGTCCTCTTTCTATGTATTTTGTTAGGTCTATGACTAATCTAAATTCCCAATAAAATGTATTTTTTTATTTTTTTATTTATTTAACATTTGTTGACCGGGAAAGTCCGACTAGGTTCCACAGAGCCTGTTTTCAGCGGAGGCCCGGGGAGAAACTGTCACCTACCAAAGACCTGAGAACAAAATATTCGGACTCATTTATTTATCATTTTAGAGGGAACACCATTATGATATCATGCAGAAAACATAATTTTTACCAGTTGATGCAAAAAAAAAAAACACATTTTTGCTAAATACTCCTACCTACAGGCTATTAAAATAAAGTTATTAACCACCTTTAAAAATACCGTGCTAGTCAGAAGTCCTCAGGATAACATAAGCCCAAACATCCTATGGCTACTAAGACCCTTAGATTCTAAGGCAACAAAAGAAAGACCCTTACTGCCACTGTAGCATGGAAAAATCTACCAGAAAAAATACAAAAAGATAACAAAGCAACACTTTTTTGAAAGCTGTTGAAATCACTCATCTCTAACAAAAATAAGTGCATTTTCTATTTATAACCAGGTTTCACACAGGGCATTTGTGCATTAGCAATCCTACGAAAATTACATTATACTCAGCAGTATAATAGGTTCATAGGTAGGGACTAGGCTATCGGCCCTGGGGCCTATACAAGCCCAGCCAAAAAGGTACCCTGGCTTTTGCCACCCAAGAAAATAATTTTCCTGTACCACTGTTGAGCAGAGCCACAGAGGTGATCCCCGGGGTGAATTTCCTATTTCCCATCCAATCATCAAAATTTTTCTTGAAGAGTTTTAATGAGGAGCTTTGTTTGATATACATAGGTAGGTTATTCCAGAGTGTGGGAAGTCTCTGGGACAGGAATCTATCCCTCCGACATGTTCTGTTTATTGTGGTGACAAGGGTTAGGTCCCTAGAGCATGTAGCTCGGAGGGCTTGGGATTTCTTTAAGTGGAGCATGTCCAACAGCTCTGGGTTTGATGTAGCTTTGTATGTTAGGCAGAGATCACCTCTGAGTAGGCGATATGGGACGGAGTAAAGCTGGAGTTTTTTGAGACGGTCTGCATAGGGTATCTGTTTGAGGCTGGTAATCCTCTTTGTGAGGTATTTCTGTGGCCTTTCCAGTTGTTGTAGATGTCTTGTGAGGTACATACCAAAAGGGGCGTTGTACTCTATAATGGGTCTAATGAGTGATGAGTAGAGGGGAACAGTGATCTCTTTTTTTCTGGATGAGAAACCTTTTGTGATGAGGTGTGCCATGTAGAAGGATTTCCTGACTACTGTGGTGATGTGATTATCAAAGAGACAACTGTCCACCTGTGTCCCAAGGTCTCTTATCACGCTTTCTATGTTAAGTATACAACTGCCTGTGTTGTAGTTCATGGGTATCACACTTTCGGTGTTAAGTATACTACCGCCTATGTTGTAGTTCATGGGTACAGAGTTTTTACCAAAGGGGATGACAATGCACTTTTTGGCATTGAGCTTGAAGCCATGGCTTTGACACCAGGCATCTGTCTCAGTGAGGCCCTTTTGTAGGATGTCCACATTGTTAGGAGTTTTGATTATGGCTCCTAGTTTGCAGTCATCTGCAAACTTCATTAGCCAAAGACCTTCTGTGTTAGCCTGTACTTCAGAGAAGTAGATACCAAACAGGAGAGGACCCAGGACTGAACCCTGCGGTACTCCACTTGTCATTGGTCTGAAGTTGAATTTGGAGTCTGCTACTTTCACAGTGTGGGTTCTGTCAGTGAGCCAGTTGGCAACCCATCTTGTGACAGAGGGATTTATACCTAATTTGTTGAGTTTATCTATAATTCTAGAGTGGGGGATGGTGTCGAAAGCCTTGGCAATATCTAAATAGGCTGTGTGAACCACCTTACCCTTGTCTATGGCTTTGGTGACTGCTTCAAAGAAGTCTATCAGGTTTAGGAGACATGATATGCCTTTTACAAACTGGAACTGGGTGGGATCCATTGTTTGGAGATTACCAATGTCTTTGTTTATAAGTTCCATGATGATACGTTCCATGGCCTTGCAGACCAGGCTCGTCAGGCTAATGGGGCGGTAGTTCCCGGGGTCCGTGGTGGCTCCCCCCTTGTGGCATGGGATAACCATTGCTGTGCGCCATTCAGCAGGCACAAAGCCTGAGGTGAGGCTATGATTGAACATGGTACTTAGGTGGGGTGCCAGATCGTTCTGTAGTTCGTGTAGAACACAGCCTGGGATGTTGTCTGGTCACATGGATGCTGTGTTCTTGGCTTTGGAGAGTGTGGTTTTTACCTGTGCAGCCGTGATTACAGGAACTTTGCATTCTTCTGGTATAGAGATGGGCTCTTTAGGGGGTGAGAGGGGGTAAAGTTAGCACTGAACCTATCTGCCAGGATGTTGGCAATATCAGTTGGGTCTGTATATTTAGTGCCATTGTGCTGTAACTCAGAGCAGATCTGAGTGTTGCCATTGAGATTTTTGACATAGCTATAGAATGCTTTGTGGTTGTCTTTAGAATCAGTTGCAATTTTGTTTTCATAACTAGCTTTGGAGGATTTTATCAGGGATCGCAGCTTCTTACTGAGGCTGACCAGGGAGCTCCTCCATTCGTGGAATTTTACTCTCTTTTGCAAGAGTTTCTTCCTTCTGTTGTGCAGTTTCTTTATGGCAGGGGACCACCAGATTGGCTTCCTTTTTTTGGAAGATAGCATCTTGGTTCTGTTTGGGATAGCATGATCCATGCACTCATGTAAGTGCTTATAAAGTGCAATTGTGTAGGATTCAGTAGTCATAACTGTATTGTCCATCGGCATGGGTGTCATGAAGTTCACCACTTCTGTCTTAAGAAGCATGAAGCTGGCTTTGGAGAAATTATTTACCATGGTTTCCTTAATGGGGGGTGGAGGCAGGATGTGGATATCTAGGGTAATTAGCTTATGGTCGGATCGGACCAATGAGGCGTTGAATTCAGGTGTGGAACACCGGTCACTCATATTGGTAATGACTAGATCTAGGATATTGTTGCCCCTGGTTGGGGTGTGGATAAGTTGATCCAGAGCATTGGAGTTTATGAATTCCAGAAAGCGTTGAGTGAAGGAGTTGGTATATGAGTCGTTTTCCCAGTTAATGGTGGGGTAGTTGAAATCGCCCATTATTAGGGTATTTGGTAGAACCCTAATATTTTCCAGTTCATCAAGAAAAGAGGAGTGGGAATCCTGGGCCATGGTGGGTGATCTGTAGCAAGCTACGATTTGGATTGCAGTTTTGCCCAGAGTTAGTTGCACTTGGATAACCTTGACTGCATTATGCTGAGCAACTAGCCTGTAGGTGTGGATATCTTTAATGAATATGAACACATCTCCACCTTTGGTGTTCCGGTCCAGGTTACATGGCCGAAAAGTGTGGTATGAGTTATAGCCTGGTAGTGCAGGGGTGCTCTCTGGAGCCTTGAACCAGATCTCAGTCACTGCACAGATATCGATGTTCTCCATTTTAAGGAGTGCTTCGAGTGAGTGCATTTTGAGATTTAGACTTCTAGCAGTGAGTAGCATCACCCTCAGTTTTTGCTTGCATGTTCCTGTTACGATGGTGAATTTGTCATTTGAACCTTGCCTAAAAAAGGCACTATAGGGGCGGCAAGAACCTTAGCCAGTATCCGGAATCCCAGGGGTGACAGGTGCAGGCCATCTCTGGTAAAGCATCGTGGTCTGTTGACCATGTTATCACAGGCAGACAGATACTGGATCCCTTTAGAATGGCACCAGAAGCTTAGCCAATTGTTGAAGTCAATCATTTTGTCCTTGTACTGCGACATCATTCTGGGTGATGGCAGAATGCTACTCAGGGCTAGGGTCATACCTGCCTGGGCTACAAGATCAGAGTGCTCTTCTATGTATCTTTTCATGTAGTCCAGGGAGGTATGTCTCAGGTCATTCACACCAACATGGACAATGACAGAGTCATATTTGTACTTGTTGTGGAGTGACCTGAGTGCGTGGGTTATGTGGTGGATCCTGGCACCCTACAGGCAGCTGACAGTAACCTTCTCCTTGTTTAGCCTGGTGAGTGGGACATCAATGTGCCTGACTATAGAGTCACCTATGACTAGTGTGTTGGGTACGTTATTTTGCCTTACTGGCTGTGGTTGAGTGGCACACTGAGTCTGTGGGCTATGTGTCATTTGGGTTGTGTTGGGGGGTGGAGGTTGCTTGCATTTCTGCTTTGGAGGTCTCTGTTGCTTGAGCAGATTATTATTGAGAGCTTCCACAAATGTTTTTGTGTTTCTATGTGTGGATTTTGGTGGTGTAGATTTAGTGAGACTATGGGATGGGTGTGGTGTGGTACAAGTGTTTACCTTCTCATGACTGTCAAGTTCAGTCTTGATTGGAGAGAGCTTTACCTCCAGTTTGGCTAGATAAGTGCATCTCTCACAGGTTGTAGTGTTGGGTGGTAGGAGGAGAGGGTTGTCTGTGTACATGAGGCAATTTCTACATTGCCTCAAGATGCCCAGATTCATCAGATAGACAGGAGAGAACACTGGGAGCTGACCCTTGGACATGCCTGAATAAAAAAAAAAAACTATTTTCCTCTAGATAAGTGAGGAAAGTAAGTACCAAAACTGTTTTCCTCTAGGTAATGAGGAAGGTTGACTGCTGTAGTAATTAGTAGGTTATTTAGTGCTTACAGGTTCTGAACAAGTGCTGATCATGAATAAGCAAATTCAAGTGCTAAAAGTAAGAATCTGTATCTGGACTAAACTAGTTACAGGAAAGGGGGGAAACAAGTGCAAATGTGGACTTTTAAATCAGAAAGTTGAGAGAGATGGAAAAACTGCCCAAATGGCCAATAATTACAATGTCTGGTCCGGAAGCACTCCTTATGTGGTAGATAGGTTACCTAGTGCATACCACTCCTACTGATAAGCTAAATGGCTTCCCTCCAACACAGAAAGCTTGGGGGGGGGGGGCTCAGAGGCTTACATACAGTCCTGGATGCAGCAAATCTGAATCTGGACTACACTTGTTACAGGAAAGGTTTTTTTTTTTTTTTTGCACAAAGGCAGCAATTAGTGTAAATATATATATTTAAATAATGCTGGTATTCTTGTATGTGATGCAGTGATTTGTGTAAATGACATTTGTGCAATAGCACAAATATAGCAGTTATTAACTGTTTGTATCCGCATGCAGAATGTGATGTGAGGATTTGTGTGAATATTCATATAAAAGCACTATCATAGGAATTATTGGACTGTAAGTGCTGGTTATTATGAAACCAGAATATAAATGTTGGTTTGAAATGTAACTCTGAAGGTAATCTACTTTTCAAATGCTGTTTTCTAAAGTTGTTACTTACTCTTGGCTTGGGTCATATCAGTAAACTCTCAATGGACTATTTCAGTTACCTGGTTTATACAGTTAAATAAATAGGTAGGTAATAGGTAGCTAGCGAGGAAGTTACAGATAGATAGATCAATAGATGAATAGATAGCTAGATAGACAGATAGATAGAGAAGATAGTTTGAAACATCCATGCTGAGAACACATAACTAGTTAGGTCTGATCTGAAGAAACCCAATCATCATTCTTTGAAGTATGTGGAGCTTTAGCTACTAATTACAGAAAAAGTGTATGGACAATAAGTAGTTTGTACCCTTGAGAGATGCAACACATTTAATGCTGTCACACAGATGGTAGATTTAAAAGCTGATAGACACTTCACTCTGCAGGATGAAATGTATTAAGAGCATTTCAAGCTGTCATATTGCTGCTTGCACTGTTTTCTGTAGAAAATCATGTGTGCTGTTAGCGTGACACCAGATCATAACAGCTTTAAAATGTGCACAACATAGAAAGTTATGATTGGGTCTCCAATTGTAATCACGTTATTATGTGTTTAGTGTTCGTGATATGGTTAAGAAGAAATTCATGCGGCAAGCGAAGTCCGATCATAATGCTTTGCAGTGCGTGGAGTCTGATCTACTTCTTGTACTATGGGCTACAAAATAAAAACAATGTCATTTGTTTTACAGGCTTTGAAGTGCCAGTGAAGCACTAAGTGACTGCTGTCGCATAGACAGCAAGTAAGGAAAAAGTCAGGGACAGTTGCGGAGCTCTGAAAGTTAGGTTTTATGCTGCAGTAGTAACAGGTTTAACTTTATTCTGATTCTGGAGTGTAGTCACTGAGCTCCTTGCAGTTATAACAGCTTTTATTATTAGGTTTTGCAGCAGAGCAGTGTGTAGTTAGTTTATCATTCTGCTGATTTTGGAGTGAAATCAACATACTGTTTGCACTACAATTGATTTTTATTCTGTTGCTTTTGTGAACAGTAATATTGTTACACATAATTATCATAGTGTCAGGGCTCAGTAACTGATTAGATACACTGAAGTTTTTGACCATTGCATAATGTAATATCCATATTCATCTGAGTTCAGAAAAGGCATTCATTGTCCAGAGCAAATTGAGTTATAACAACAGTACAGGTCTGTGGATGGTAAAGTAAGTCTTAAACCTTTTAGCTGCCCTTCTTAAGTCAGTCTTTAATTTCATTCTTTATGTGTAGATAGGCATTGTGTAGTAGTTTGCGTTCACTAATGTAGTTATTGTCTGATATCTACAGAGCACAGTGAGTATGTCAGAGATCAATGTACAGAGATTACATGTTCCTTTGTGCTTTAATAAAATGTTAAATACAAGCAAACATAATAATGGAGTTTGTATTGTAGAAACACCACTGACAAGGACAGAAGGAGTATATCTGTGTCTTCTGTGATCTTACATTGATGGTAGAAAAGATGCAGCAAGCATCTTTCTGTTCTAGTGGCAGTGAAATGTCAACCGTTAAATGATATGTTGCCATCTTAGTCTGTTCCCTAGAGAACAGAAACATGCCCAAATAACTGAGCCATACTGAATTGAGTTTAATTTGCCTGATTGAATTTTTAAAGGCTAAAGGATTCACTGTGTGTATAGAGTAGAAGTGGCTTGTTAATTATTCTGGTATATCTCCCAATATGTGTTATTTTGTTGGACAGTATATGCTTGTTAAAATTTTTATTACATTATTACTTGGATTGCTGTTGGGAGGCATGGTTATAATTGCCAGTTGCCATGTTTCACAAAAATGCTAATACTGAAATAAAATGTCACTACTCATTTTTTGGTCATAAAGATCTACATGAATCAAAAGCATCTTCGTGAACAAGTGAATTTAGTGATTTTAGTGATGTTATTTAATTAAACCAGACAATAAATTATTAAATGCAAAAAAAAAAAAAAAAAAAAAAAAAACATTTCTTGAAATGTCCTTTAGTATTCATACACTCCTTCTGTTATTTGAAGAAGACAAATTACTTAGCTATGCACAGGCCACTGACATTACTTCTTTGCAGAACTGTCAGGCCATAAGTTTATTTGGCCTTGAATATTGCAATGTCCGAGCGTTTTATTTATTTATTGATTGACTGATTGATATTTTTAAGATGAGGTGTAATAAATCCATTATTATACCATGACCTCCCATTAATATTCCAAAACGTGCACGCTGATTGGCCAGCGTGCACATTGTAAATCGACTTATACTAATGGAAAAAGGTCCGGTCACCCAGACTTTTTCCATTAGTATAAGTCTCTTTTAAAACACTGTCTCGCTATGTTAAAAGAGTTTAACATAGCGACACAGATTTAAAAAAAGCAACGGAGATCTCCGTTGCTTTTTTTAAAGCTGTCTAGCTATGTTAAACTCCTTTAACATAGCGACACAGTGTGTAAAAATCAACGGAGATCTTGCTTTCTCCATTGCTTTTTTTTTAAACATGTCTCGCTATGTTAAATGGGTTTAACTTAGCGAGATAGCTTTAAAATAAGCAACGGAGATCTCCGTTGCTTATTTTAAAGCTGTCTCGCTATGTTAAACCCATTTAACATAGCGAAACAGGTTTTAAAAAAAAAGCAACGGAGAAAGCAAGATCTCCATTGCTTTTTACTGTTTCGCTATGTTAAATGGGTTTAACATAGCGAGACAGCTTTAAAATAAGCAACGCCAACCATGGGTAAATCCCGCATTACCCACACCCAGGCGTGGGTTATTGCTATAATATATTCCAACTTTATTTTGTGTGGGCTTATGATATAATACATATATTACTGTGTTTGTATATGTTAAACACATACAGGATACAGAGCAGTGAGATCTGCCTTTACAAAAGAACTGCATACCTAATCCAAGGGAAACTGCAGTCCATTAAAGTGTGATAAGAACATATAAAATAACTGAATAACACTTGTGGAATTTAAATAGTTTCACTATAAGAAAATATTAAACTATGTCTTTTTCCATGCATATTACATTTTTTGGAATGCTATAATACTTGCTATATTCTCTGTTATTTAGGGATGGAACTGATCAACATTCAACACAGCTTGGCGTATTCAGTGGAAATACAGCACTGGAAACAGCATACAGCTCAAGTAATCAGGTTTTGCTGAAATTTCACAGTGATTTCTCAAATGGAGGCTTTTTTGTCCTTAATTTTCATGGTGAGTTGACACTGATGAATCTTTCTACATGTACCCTTGCAGTATTGTGCTGAATATTTGCAACTAGACCAATTTTTTGAAAACCCATATGTATTTTAGATTAAAACATGGTTTTGCAGAAGAGGATTTCTCAGTTGCACTAGGTCCAGAAATGGAGCAAAGCATTGGTCATGAAATATGCAAAATGCTCAGTAGTATTCTGAAAAATGAAGGTGTGGATTCATTTACATTTAATTTATTGTTGTATGTCCTTAGTGAAAGGACAGTAAAAAATGCTTGCTGCCATATTTACCCTGAGGGAGTACAGAAGATAAATTGTACCTGGACTAATTGCAATAATAATTCATTAACACGACAATGTCAATGAAATGGGCAATAGATGTAAAAAAAATAAATGCAAACATCTGAGCACTACAGCCAAGGAAAGCAGTTGCCCAATTATTTGCTATAAAATAGTTTTTGAACACTTGAGAATCGAGACAGTATCAAAATTTGATTAGAACTTAGAATGTGCAATAGACAGAGTATACTGCTCTTCAGAGGTATGTAGGCTGTTGTTGGAAGGGAAGAGTACAGATGCAAGTTTAGGAGAAGGATGAAGTGGAAACTTCTATATTAAGTAATATAAAACCCACTGAAAATGATGACCAAACAAAAAACCAAGAACATACTGATACAGATGATGAGAAATGAAGAAGGGAACTTGGACATAGTCATGAATAAGGATTTATTTGATTTTAAACTGGCAAAGAAAACAGTATGCGGGGAAACAGAAGGGTTTTTAATGCACAGAGATGTGAAGGCTGTAAGGGTACTGCATAAGTAGCTTTGGTGTGCATACCTCAGGGGGAAGAGATGAAAAAAGCTACTCACCGGGTCCAGCCAGTGGAAACAGCAGCATAAGGGGGCTGAGCTCAGTGTTTTCAGAAAATAAACAGTCTTGACAGTATTTCAGAAGCTAAAACTGCACAGAACAGTGATCCAGAATGTATTCACTCTGTATAATTCTTAAAGTACTGTGGACTGAACAAAACCACACATTTTGCATGTTAATAAATCTCACATGGGAAAATACAATTCCTGAAGATAAGAAGAGGGCAGATATAATCAGTCTCCATTTATGTATTTGGTAGGTTGGTTGACTGGTAATCAGTATACAGACTGCTGTAAAAATGTTTTTTGTATCACACCTTATTAGATAATATAAAATAGTAATTGTAAGCATAACTGAAACAAATCATCAGTATTGTGTGGAACATTAATAATATCATGTATTATTGTGCAGTATGCATGAAGTGAGAACCCCTGATCTATCAAGTATGAAACTTTAAGTACAGAAATAATGAGGCTGAAGCACAACTACATTATAGTTATAAAATATCTGACAATGTTCAGTCATATATCAGTGTGAATTAGAGGAAAAAAAATACATGCAGTAGTTGCATTTTGCTACAAAAGAAAATGATGTGATATTTCAGCTGATTTACACAATGAGAGATCTTATTGAATAAGGCTGAGAGCTTGCACTCTTCTGAAAGGTTACTGGTGAGAGAAGAGTCATTGAAAAAGTCTGGATCTGATAGTTCTATTATATGAATCAGAAGAAAAGCAGGGAACATTGTCCAGGATTAAGTAGCTTTTACATCGTAAGAGAGAGCATTTGACTTAGACATATGACACTGTTTAATTGCATTGCAACAGTGGCATTTATATTTCAGTGATTGTAGGATAAACCTACAAACTTTGTCGAACATATTTGTAGGCTATGATATTTTCAAAAAAATAAATAAATAAGAGAAGCTAGCGAGTTTGTTTTCTAATGTGGGTACCATAATTCATTTACCTCCTGCTGCCTTAACAATGTAAGTTAGAATGTGCTACATTACAGGCCAATTTTAATGCAGCTATGAATTTAAACTGAACTATGAATTACAGTGATCCGTGAAGCATTGACAGAGAGTAACAGTTTCCACATGTTAAGACGTGAGAGAAGCAACTGTCTAGACTGGACTGATTAACCACAAATCAGCTCATGTACCAATGAGCACTGAGATCCAATTGCTGGGAATAGCACACTGTTTGATAACAGATGTGCTCTGGCTCTATACTGCGTAATCCATTCAACAAAAATGAGATTGTTACTAGAAAATAGTGTCTCTAGTATAAAACAATGCATAGCTGCAGAGTTTTTAAAGATGCAAAGGAGGAGCAGACAAATCACAATTCCTTCAGAATCATCTGTAAGTAGAAGGTATATTGTGAGTAGGACAAAATTAGAAGTTCATTGAAGAAAATTTCTTTCTGGTAATTTGAAGTTATATACCCAGATTTGGGCAGTTCCATTCAGAGCAGAGAATAGGAAACTAAGTTAAATGCCTATAACAGCTCATTGAGGATGGTTTCTGTAATCATCTTGCTAATCAAAGTCTTACATACTGAACTGGTTACTGTTAATCAGTTTGTAAGGGTATCATGACCAGACCATGCTCTGTTATCACTTGACGCAGACTAAAGCTGTATTTGGTAAAATAATAGTTATGTTGAATATCAGCAGCTATAACACAGGATTCTACAGTTTGGATATAAAATGAAAGCAAAACCGATGATTTGAAACAGGTGAAATTTGAAGAGCTTTTGTATTTTGGTAGTTGGAAGCTTCTATATCTCTGGTAATGCACTCTTAGAAATGGCTATACTGAAGATATGCTGAAGTGTAGGCATGAAGATACTGAAGGCATTGGGCAAAAAAATATATATATGCAATAAATGCAATCCCATTGGACGTAAATAATCAAGACGTTTTTTTTTCAGCAGTGAATTAATGGACAGGTTCTTTGAAGAAGTTAACTTTAACATGGAAAAGCAAAGGAGGTATATGTAGGAAGAGTTGTTAGCCCCACTGATGTGGAGTTTGATAAGAGAAAATTTTGCTGAATATTTTTCCTAGAAAGACAGAATAAAAGCAGGATAACTTATTAATGGCTAATTTCTGTGGATCTTTTGGCTTTTCAGTAAGCAATTGATCTTCATTACAGAATATTTTAAAGGTAGAGAAAAAGAATTCTTGATTTTTCTTCAAATTCTCCAGTTTAGGTAAGTCTAATTGTTTATACCCTGAGTAACTTAGTGAAATTCATCTAGTTCTACATGCAGAGATCAGTTTGTGGGTGTTACTTCGAGCACTGTTGGATGTTGCTGGCTACTGATGAAAGAAAAATCACACAGATTTATTAACTTACAATGGCAAAGATTGTGGAGTTTTAGGTATTTTGATGATAACATTGATTAATGCACATTTGTGAATTAGGAAGGGAGAACATGTGTGTGTTCATATAGTGGAAGTATAAGGCACTCAGCAAACATCAGATAATTGTGTGAATTCTTTATCCATGGTTGGGATTATTTACATCATTTACCAACTGCACTAGGCTGTACATCAAAAGAGTACTGCTAAGGACCTAATATTCTGAGGGACGAATTAGTCTTAAATTCTCAAAGGATGATCTTGTTTTGATTGGCTAAATAGTTGTATATGGAGTCTAAAAATGAATAACACACTTAGATAGTGCTGGAGGATGCCTGGAGACTACAGTAAGCCTCAGTTTCCAACATTTCTCTTTGATAAAAGTATAAATCAAACCAATCAGGTTGGAATCCTTTTAGTTATAGGCAGTAGAAATTAAGCTGTATTATAAGTAGTAAATAATTAGTAAAAGTATATTACAAAATATATAAAAGCTTCAATTGTCATTCCTAAATATCTGCAAAACATCCATTATATGAAATAAGCTAATATTAAATTACTGGAATGTCAGCCAGGTTGTGGATGTCTGGCCATACTCTGAGCAGGTAAAGTTAGTTTTCCAATCACTTTTAATTGGGCATATCAGTTTTTTTCTACTGCAAGTCAATGTAAATAGAGTATAGGGCATTAGGGTCTCGGAGGCTGTATAGGTCATTAGGTTCTGGGAGGCTGTATTCTTTGTCCTTGCAAGAGAACATCATGATAAGAAGGAGTGGGAGGCAGAAAACTGAACCAACACCAGGTTGTTTAATTGTTTTCAACTGTTGCAGTGGGACAGAGCCATATAGATTACGTTGACAAGAAGATGGATTGTTGAGATTTACTGTGGGAATTTATGTCTGTATTTAGATCAGACGGTAGATGTATAATCGTATTGTTGAAGGTAAATTAATATGTCAGCAGGAGAGAATTCCCCTTTGCAAGATGAACGGAATGACAGAGTCTAGAGAATTATCTGCCAGAGTTATGGTGAAAATCAAGCAATTAGTGCTGAAAGCATTTTGAAAGTTTGTAAGGTAGTGATCCAGAGTAACCTGGGCTTTAATAATAAATCAAAAGATGTCTGTGGTATAGACATCCAGTTGAACTATTGTATTGTATAAATACAGCATTAAGTCAGAAAATGGCTATGAATGTGACCAGCTCCATATCAAAAATATGAGCCATAATTCTGAGTTTCATAAAACCAAATAAAGTACAATTGCAGAATAAGTACAGAGAATGTCAGAATTCAGCATTACTCCTTTTAAGTTTGTTTAAAGGTGGCTTCATCCCCTGCACTCCTGGCATGGAGTGCTATGCCCACATACCTCTGATACTTGTTTATACTAACTTCAAAATCACTGCACCTTTGAGAAGCAAGAAAAGTCCTAGGTGCCTCATGGTCAAACTTTGTAAATCCATAATCGAGAATATATACACTCTCACTTGTCTGTAGAAGCAGTTACAGCCCTTAGAATTTTATTAGGGACAAATTGTAGGTACTTATGCTTTCATGGTGCCATGCAGCAGGTTTGTTAACAGATTACAAAAACAATGAAGTGGACTATAATGGATCAAGAATACTACAGTGGATAATAGTCTGAAATGCAAACAGAGCAAAAAAGATCTTTGTAAATTAAACCAACTGAATGACAGGAAATATGGGACTTTTTAAGATGGTAAAGTTATGAGACAGTTTTAGCACTGAAGGAGGTAGTCAGAAAAGTAAGGAGAGACTAGACAGGAGTGATATAATTGTCAGAAATATGTAAAAAATATATATGGATAGCAAAAACCCAATAAATATTTCAAAAATAGAGGTAAGCAATGATAAAAACAAAAGACTTTTACTAATTATTTACTATTTATTTACTACTTATAATACAGCTTAATTTCTATTGCCTATAACTAAAAGGATTCCAACCTGATTGGTTTGATTTATACTTTTATCAAAGAGAAATGTTGGAAACTGAGGCTTACTGTAGTCTCCAGGCATCCCCCAGCATTATCTAAGTGTGTTATTCATTTTTAGACTCCATATACAACTATTTAGCCAATCAAAACAAGATCATCCTTTGAGAATTTAAGACTAATTCGTCCCTCAGAATATTAGGTCCTTAGCAGTACTCTTTTGATGTACAGCCTAGTGCAGTTGGTAAATGATGTAAATAATCCCAACCATGGATAAAGAATTCACACAATTATCTGATGTTTGCTGAGTGTCTTATACTTCCACTATATGAACACACACATGTTCTCCCTTCCTAATTCACAAATGTGCATTAATCAATGTTATCATCAAAATACCTAAAACTCCACAATCTTTGCCACTGAAGAACTGTAAGCTGTATGAGAGTACATCACATCTGTCTGGATGATTACATTTTTCTTACTCTTATTTTTCCATCCGTTAGGTACAAATGTCTCATTTTTGAGATAATCTGAAGCATTGTCTCTTTAAATGGATTGCCACAATCTTTGTTTTGAGGAGAGAACTGAGAACAACAAATCACGAATTATAGCACAAGACAGTGAAGTTGTAATTTTTTTGGTAATTTGTAATAACATGCATCTACAGGAACCTCAACAAAAAAAATGAAAGAAGGTATCTTTCCTTTATATACATACAAGTGAATTATCAGTCCCTGTAGAACAAAGGTTGTTTATAGCATTCACTCTGCAAACAAAAAAAAAACAAAAAAACATGCACTAAGGAACTATAAGAACTTTGGCTTAGCATTAACATTTTGAAAATTAAAAAAAATTGTTAACTAAAAATCAAAATCTGAAAATACGTATTTCAGGATGTCCAGAATGTCGGAAATCATCAGTAATTGTTGAAAATGTCAAATTCAATATTTTACGGCAATTATCAAATATGCCATCCTTGCCAAGAAGTCCCATACTCCTGTAAGGAACATCCTGTTTTTGCAGGGGGGTAAGCCCCCACACCCCCTGCTAACTATATATTCCAACTCCAAGATCACACTACAGTGAGGAAAGGGATGAATTTCCCTAACTGCACTGTACCGCGATCTCTGTACAGGTCTTCAAATTTATATTAGTGAATGCACAGGGCATTTGCTAATATAAACGTTTAAACATTCAGAATGTATGCATATGAAACATTCGAACATCTGTAGTTCGAATTGTTTATATAGGTACATTCTCACCTCAACATTTTAGTAGTAAACCAAGAACTTTACATAAATACTTTTGAAAGTGTAATACAGAGGTGGACAAAGAGGGCTCTGCATTTTTAAAATGAAATATATGGAAATAAGAAGACACAAATTTAACACGCAAGTTAAATGTGTCCATAGTGTGATGAGAAAGTTTTATTTCAGACAAAATGTCTGTAGTTGATTGGAACGATCATCTTTGAAAACAGTAGTGAAAATAGTAACAGATTTAAGTAAGGATGTGAAAATAGTGACAGATATAAGTAAGGATGTGAAAATAGTGACAGATATAAGTAAGCATGTGAAAATAGTGACAGATTTAAGTAAGGATGTGAAAATAGTGACAGATATAAGTAAGGATGTGAAAATAGTGACAGATTTAAGTAAGGATGTGAAAATTGTGACAGATATAAGTAAGGATGTGAAAATTGTGACAGATATAAGTAAGGATGTGAAAATAGTGACAGATATAAGTAAGGATGTGAAAATAGTGACAGATTTAAGTAAGGATGTGAAAATAGTGACAGATATAAGTAAGGATGTGAAAATAGTGACAGATATAAGTAAGGATGTGAAAATAGTAACAGATTTAAGTAAGGATGTGAAAATAGTGACAGATATAAGTAAGGATGTGAAAATAGTGACAGATATAAGTAATGATGTTTTAAAATGTGTGAACATTTAAAGGTGGATTTACAGCTTATGAAATCATTACTAAAAGGAGAGAGTAGTTGGGTCCAGCTATCTCCATGTGTTTTAAAATAAATACTTCCATGTCTCTAACAAATAAGGACAGCAATAGCAAAACTGGACAAGGTGGACAGTATCCACTAATGATATGAAATTAGAGATAAAGTTAAAGCAGTTAGGAAGCTGTGCTTATGCAAACAAAAGAGCGGTAGCCATGGTAACTTAACAATGGCAGGATATGAAAGCTAAGAAAACAAAGGAACAAATGTGTGTTGACCCTCTGCAGAAGTATGGTGTGGAAGAAACTATTGTTGTATTGCAGTATGATGCAAGTTATAAAAGTAAGGATAGGGTAATACTGTCTCCATAAAGCTGTAAGCAAGATCAAGTGACTTACACAACTGAATGGCTTCTTAGGGTGACCTCATTCAAAGGGAGAGTGGAATATTCTCTAAATTCTCTAATCTTACCCAGCATGATCTTGCTAATAATCAAGATTTAAAATGTGATATTCCATCATTAAATTGTTCTATACAATATTTGAAAGACTTTGATAGTGTACATCTGTGTTGTGATATTCAACTGAACATTTCGGAAATGGCAATGAAGAAGAAAGAATCTGTAAAGCAGACCGAAGTAAGAAACTGGCAACGCTATCTTATAAAAAAATAAAAGCTTTAAGATACGTGGCCAAAGTATATTTTACATAAATGTACAGTGTAGCACTGTTTTCTTTGTAACAGTGAAAAAGTACAGTCTAAAACAATGATAATTTGTGCTGTGGAGTGTAATCTGTATTTCTAGAAATGGACTAAATGATACTGTACATTTCTATGTCGGCATAGCATATTTGTTTTCTGAGAAACAAATTATTTCTCTAATTTTAATTATGTTCGTTTGAAATTCCCATGTCAAGAAAAAACAATGAAACACAAACAGCAAACAAGACTTTCAAATACCAAAACAAGGTATCAGTAAAGGTGAGAATATCTTCTCTATTATGAACCTTTAACATAGCGTTCTGGGCACCTTGCCTTCCCCTAGGAAAGGCAAGCTAATGTCACTTGGTTTGCTAATCAATATCAGATCGTTTGGGTTCTAGGGGACTTTATCTTTCTGTACCATAAAATTTACACTTATTTTCACTGCTTAAGTAATGTCTCAGTATAATGACCACCTAAAGGACTATGCTGAACCTGGTCCAAAATGTTCAAATCTAGTTGTATAATCACCTTAATATGTACGTCTATGCAATGCATTAACTTTACATTCTTTCCTTATATTTACAAGCCACATGAACATGTAGCAGCAAAGCACTTATACCAACATGAAAATGCAAGTCCACTGTTTGGCACAATAAAGGTTGTCCTCCAATACCACAGTACTATAGAAAGGCGAACTCTTACAAAGTAGCTGTTTGTCTCCCTTGGTGTGTAATGATCCTACAGTAAGGTTTTGCATTCAAGTTGTGCCAGAAGCTACAGAAATTAGAATTTTTCAGAACTGATGGACTCTTGGATTAAACAGCACCTGCAACATCCCAGGAGATGATTCTGATGAAGTCTTGCGATACGAGACGAAAGCGCGCTCAATCTTTCCTTATATTTCTCAAATACTTACTTGTCCTAGAATATAACTCTTATTTTTATGGCAAAAAATGATTTGCAGATACAGGTGACCATACACCCTGAGTATTATAGTAACTGCTGATGTAATAAAGATTTACTGCATTGCAAAAGATTAAAAATGGGAACATTGATATGCTTACAACTGCTGAAATTAAGGACTAAGACACCTATTACATTTGGCTTTTTTTTTTAGTTTTTATCTGACAGTGTCTCTTGAAAAGATATTCCCTAGAATAATTAAACATTGACCTTCGACATACAGGCTTAAGAACCTTTCTATTACTGATTAATAAAGCCATGTTTTGTATGCCACTTACATGCCTTGCTTACTGTTTACCTTATAAGCACTAATGAAAGCAGAACATCTTTGCTGTCCATTATGCACACATTTCACCTGTGTAGAACTTTCCAGACTGTCTGGCTTTTTACCTTATATTTTTACTTTGCTCCTCATAAAATCTGTGATTTTCTGGAAAAAAATCATTGTGGGCTGCAGTCACTACTTAATGACAGATATTTTTCTTTTTGACATCATATCCTTCAGATAATGGGTACTAGTTCTAATCCGGTTGCTCTAGCTACTTTATACATTCATAAGAACAACACTTAAAATCTGTCCCTGATTTTGGGCCATTGTCTCTGCATTATTTTTGCTTCTGTGCAAAATTTTTAGAGGTTACAGAGAAAGATGTCCTTGTGCCATCCAGATTATAAACCACTTTCCTGCAAAGGTAAAACTTAATTTTACCTGTATGGAATCACATAGTGTCTTATTGTCTGTCATATTTATGAGGCAATCAGTTTCATATCCCTTTTGCAATAACTCTGAGGGAAATTCTATTGGCTCACTCATGAAAATATATGGGCCAGTAGTATTTTCCCAGGCCTCAAACATTCCTGTTTTCTAAATAATATACACAAACCTTCTTACACTAGAAATTGGAAGTTAGGAAAATCTATTTGTCCAAGTTCCTTCAGTTCAAGTAGTTTCATGTACTACATTAACCAGACATGCATGTATTCCATTAATTCAATTATTGTCTTTTGTTTGAATTACGTTTATTTCAATGAGATCTGGCCAGTGTGCAAACATTTTATTTAATGGGGATTTATTCTGGTTAAATAGCGTTTATGAATAGGCTGCCTCGTGGATAGTCTCCAACTGTAGTATTGTTTTTCTTTTTTAAGGACTTTTTTGTGTTATTTTTGTAGTTTAGAAGGGTTATGTTAATATCTCACATGGTTATATTTATCTCTTACCTGACATTAAAGACATGCCTTTCTTTTCCATAAACACTGAAGTTATATACCCTCATGGATTAAATCATAACATCTAAGACTGAAGAATCATTCAAAAGAACTTCTGTATACATGAAAAAATACTAATTTACAGAAATTCATATGTTTATTTTGAAAAAAAATGTCTACCTACGTTTTTCTGGCACATTATTTAATTTAAAGCCATTCACATGTATCTGTTAGAAGATAGAGATAAAATAACTCGACATATTTCTCAATCAAATTAACTACGTACACTATGCACCTACTATGTAAAAAACAGAAACCCCATAAACATCCTTGTGCATTGCAACATGAAGGTTACAAAGATGTGAATGTGTATTTGTTTATTGATTTTTAATCTAGAGTAAAATGAATGCAGCTACTGCATTTCAAAAATAATAAAATGAGTATAGAGAATTTGTGTGTTACAAAGGTACAAATGTATGGTAACATGCAGAGATTCTAGATAATTGTTTTCTTGATGTTGACAAATGAAAGACATCCTCATTAACATCGTTTGTGAATCTTTGGTGCTTTTCACATTCATGGAATGCCACCAAGAAGGGAGACACATATAAATCTCCAAGCTTCAGGAAACCAGTCATCTCAGGACCAAGCAGCCTTCCATTCCTAATGAACAAGAAATTATGTTGGACTCCTGCCACTTGTAGATCACAGAGTGAGACTTGGAACCACAACCACTCCATCTGAAATCTTATGTTTTGCAAAGCAGAAGTAAAGGGCCAATCAGCAAGTCCGCTGTTAGGGTTGTCAAATTCAGTGGTATCACATGGTAGCAGGATGAGATTTGATAGGCTAGGAAGATCATGCTGTTAGCCCGAGAGCCCAGCTCCACCAAGGACTTTTCAGTTTTGTATCCTAATGGTTAACAGGTTTGGGATCATAGTGAGAAAAGAAAATACTGTAGGTCTTGCTGGCATCATAAGTTGGAAATCAGTTGGAGAGTTGCACTACCTAGGGGACAGCTATCCTCGAGGAAAACCATCACCAAACCCAGTATGATGCAATGTAATTATAAACACAGAAAAATAAACACTGGTAAGTCACCTCAGGGGGCAATAGATGGATTACTATGCATTATAGGTGAATCTAGTCATCTTAGAAAATGAGAAAAGCAGTGTGAACCATCCTAGATATTCATTGCATAATGTACTGAAAGCAAACTATAGTGCTGACTGAGAGAGGTTAAATGTTTGATATAATGTTGTCCTGAGTAGCACTGAATATTGACAGTGCCTCTTGAACCATGTGTTAAAATGGAGTCAGTGCTGAATGAATGACCAATGGATTAACTGGATTAGCAGGGGGTTGGTGATAATTGAGCAGTAACTGCAGTCATTTGGCTAGGCTGGCTATTGAGTTGACCAACTGCAAAGGAGATTGGAAGTTGTCAGTGGTATGAAGTTTATTTATTTGGACTTGAGAGGGGCTTTGGGTAGATGCCTCTTTTGGGCTCGCCAAAAATAAAAAAAAAAAATAGTAATCCATAGTTGGTGCTTTATAGTCCTACACCAGACCACAAAGAATTTTGAATGGTGAAGGATAAGGGTAGTTCTGGAGTGACTATTCTAACAAATAGTTCAAGGACTGGTTAGATTTTATGTATTTATTTATTTATATATGTATGTATGTTTTGTTTTGTCTGTCTCTCTAAGCAAGTATAATAGTACTGTCTACAGAATTGTATTATGTTTGATAATAGTGTGGCTTTAGTTTCCATTAACCACTAGGTAAGATTAATGATAGAATGGATTTGGTGATAAGTTAGGAAAAATCTCTTTTGAAGCCAGGCTCACATTTGTGCCATGCAGTCATCAACCATGGGGGGACCAACTTGTGCATGTAGTTTAGTTTAATTGTTTGGCTGGGATGACCATTTGCAAGAGATGGCATGCTTGAACAGTAAAAGAATAATGTGTTTGCTTATGTTAACTTGCATACGTTAACTTTGATTACTGCCTTAGGTTGGATGTTTCTATAGTAGTGGCATTTATCATTAATGATTTTGTGGGGGTAGGATGGTTATCCTTCCGAGTTTGTAATTTGTTGGTGGTAAGCTGCTGTGGCCACTGCTGGTATGTGTCCTTCTGCCACAGCTGAGATGTGGTTTTCATGTCCTCTGGGTAAGGTCCAATAACAGTTATTATGGCACATGCAAACTCATGGTGAGAAGCACATTTGTTGCCGAGTAGTATTTGTGTTCTTTGGCTTGAACAGTCACAGCAGCACCAGGACTGGGTTGGTGAGCATGTGTGAAGGATGCGGAGGCTAAATTCATTTGGGGGGGGGGGTTAGGTCTGCCGTTCAAATGCCGGTCATTGTTTTATCTTCATTCCTTAATGATTTGCCACTAGTTTTCCAGGAAACCACACTTATGGAACGTTAATGGGGGGATTCTGGACATTTCGTGAGGATCTGTGCAGCCAAGAGACATGCGTGGGTCTGTTCACTGTAGGGGTGAGCGCAACAGTGGTTTTGGTGAATTCAGGTGATGTTGGAATGTGGATCATACCTGTTGGTGCAGGACATCGGGACACAGCCATAAAACTGTGGAATGATGGCAATAACTGGACTTTCCTGCTGCCTAGATATGGCAGAATGGATGGGTTTTAGCACATATGTTGGCCCATTTTTAAAATTTGTAAGTTTCGTGGTTAATGGATGGCGGCAGTAGATTTACAGGGTGATGAAGAAGGGAATTTAGTTACAGACTACTTGTATGAAATCAAACACTTCTATTCCCTGACGTTTTGAGGCAAATCAAGGATTGAGTCATTGGGGGTCAGTTATCCCTGCTTTTAATTCCACCATCTTTCAGTTTGGGGATTCATGACAACATTCGAAGTATGCAATCAAGTAGTGAGGGAGTTGAGCACCCAGTTTGATTGTAACCTGATTTTAGACCACCAGGTTGCTTCCCTTGTTTGGAAGCTTTATACATGGTACACTTCATAGATAAGGGTATCTCCTCCAGGGATGGGGAGGTCATAACATCCTTTTATTAGTCTATTATACGGCTAATTGGCTACATATGCCCTTTTTGGGATGTAGCTTGCTAAGCACATACAGCAGTCAAAAAGACAGAGGTTTCTCATCTGGATAATCCAGGGCCTTGTTATAGTTATAGCCTTTGGGGTTAAAGAGGGGTCATAGTGTTAAGTCCGATGCATGCACTCATGGCATGGGGTTAAAACTAATTTTTGCTCACTTTTGAAAGGCATGTTGTTTGATTTGTGTCTTTGCAGGTTGCGAGGTATGAAATGGAGCAGGCATCGGTTGGCAACCTGGAAGAGAGGTGTTCAAAAGGTGATTGAGACTGTTTCAATGCATGTCCTGATTGTTCGGGTGTCACACAGAGGTTTCAGATGCGGGGCACAGAGTGAACAATGGTCAGTGCCCTGATGAGAATGGAATTGAAAGGTAACAAAATTTGCTTGCAGGGATGTGTTTGTTGGAAAGGTGCACAATGAGTTTGCAGGTAATCTGTCGGTGCGGGTCATTATGGCACCACCGAGTTGGAGGTGGTGTAGGTGTAAGTTGTAGGGTAGGTAGGTGGGGGACATGGTAATGCTGGTCTGGGGATTGTTTGGAGAGTGCATTTTTTTTATAAGGCATGTTTACAGTTATTGCAGTTAGGTAGTGGGGGTAAGGGAAGTTACTTGAAGAAGGGTACAATTGTGTTGGGGATTGTTTAAGGGGAGTGTGGGATTCCCACAAAAGGGTTAGAGTCACAATAGTCATAAGATCATAGGACATTATTAGGCTAATGGCTCAAGGGTTCTTGTAAGCCAGCCAGTTCAGCCCTTGCCTTCAAATGGGTGGAGCTCTTGAGGTGAATTTAGTTAACCCATCCAGTTGCTTAATTGGTGTTTGTGGAGAGTCGGTGGAGTGCTCTGTCAGACAGGAAGCTGAGGTCTGGTCTTATGGTTGTATCATTGGAGACATTTATTCCTCAAGTAGATGCTGGTAAAGTCACCTACTATGTTAAGGTTTTCTGAAGTAGCATTTGAATTATTTTGCTGGTGCCTTGGGTGGGCATTGGATGGATGGAGGGTTGGAAGGTAGATGTCGGGTTCGGGTTAATGGTTTAGGGTTTTGTAGGCTAGCAAAGTTTGATAGTTATTTCCACATACTACTATTATTGTCCTTCAGGGGATGTGGGTGGAGCTCTAGGAAGAGTTTAGTCACTCATCCAGTTTGTTTAGTAGTGGGTTAAGGAAGTGTTTGTGATTCTTGTATATGTAAGGTACTTGAATATGCAATGCAGTTTTGTGCTCTGTGTGTGTGTGTGTGTGTGTGTGTGTGTGTATGTGTGTGTGTGTGAGAGAGAGTGTGTGTTGTGAGTTATGGGCTATGGAAGTTGCATGTCAGCCAGTTTAAATGGGTTACTTTGGTAGGGGTCACAAAGTCCCTGCACTAATTATTGGGTAACAATGTTGTTGAGACACCTCGTGGGATGGGTAAAGTGAGAATTTCATTTATAGAAGAGGCCTTTTGAGGCTATGAATTTGTTTTATTTCAAATGGGTATCAGTCTTATCATGAATGCGGGTGCTAAGGAGAAACTTTATGGAGAATTTTTGGTTAAGACATCATTAAGTTGCCTGGGGGTTTCTCATTCAATACTGCAAGCATTTCATACAGCTGATGGAAAAGCCATGCCTTTGGTTGTGCATATTGTCATTAAATATTGATTTTGAGTGTGTGGACTATTTACAGTTTTTTCTTTATAGGTCGCACTGAGTTCGCAGGTGGGGAACATGCTGAGTTGGCATTATTTGGTGGTTTGAAGGAATGTGCATTTGACAGCTGAGAAGGGATGCTGAGGAATGTTTCGGCTGATGGAGCATTGGAAAGGAGGTCATGGATTTCCAGCAGTGTGGCTGTATATGGTGTGGGTTGTCTGTTTATTGTTGTGTTTCTTTCTCCAGCTTTAAGGTAATGTCTGTCTTGGGGGTTGTTTTGTTATCTTATTTTGTGTGGGAAGCATCAGGGTTGAATTTCACACTGTCTTATTGGTAGTTGGGGTTTTCTGTGAAATGGGTCAGGTGGGCAGATTACCATGGTAGCATACCAAGTTATGGTTACTGTTGAAGGAGATATTAGGTGAGCCAAGACATGCCAGATGATGGTTAGGATTACATGATTCTGGCAGGATGGAGGGGCTAATTTATAGGGGGGGGGTTTGGTAAATGGGGTTATCTTGGTTAGGATTATTGGGTTGCACTGAATAAGTAGTTCAGGCTAGTAGGATAGGTGGTGCATTGGGTAGAAGGATTTAGCTTTGAGTTACTGCATTTTACAGGAGGTAGGGTGGGATTATTTTACCACATTCTGGATGGTGAGGGCTAGTCACTGAATTGGTGTTCCTTGTGCCAGTGGGCATTTCAAGTTTTGGTGTACATTGTGTTTGGTTAGTTTTGCCTGGCTTGGTTTTATGGTTATGGTGCATTTGGGGTCATACTGGTAAAAGCCTTGTATGGTGTAAGCAGCTTGGCTACATGGGCATTGGTCTGATGGCAGGATTGCTGTTACATTGGATTTAAAAGTGATTTTATGTGGTTATTGCTTCATTGGGTAGTAACAGGCTGCAATATGTCATGAGGGTATGATATTACCTTTACAGGGTTTCAAGTGCCAATGGGTTTAGTGTTTGATTGTCTAGTTGGGGTATAGATTTCGAGAGTAATTACAAATGTTTACTGGTATGGTAGTTGGGTAACAAGAGTGTGGGTATATTAGGCTTTGAGTTTATGGTTGTTGTTTTAGCATTGGAGAGAGATCAGTGGTCTGTGTTAATAGTTAAGGTAAGGGAATAGTTTTGTTAGTGTGAGGGGAATTGTGAAGTGACGGCATGGATACTGTTTGGTTAGATGAGATTGGGTACACTGAATGATGTTTTGATTTATGCTTTTAATGGAGTTTAGGTTGTGGGAAATTTGTTCAGTGAGAGGGGGAACAGCCTGGTCAGGCTGGTGGGTGGAGAAGAGGGGCAGGCTTGCCCTCTTCTGTTCCCCCTCTGGTGTTGGATGTGCAATTCAATAAGTTGGTAAGGAAAGTGAGTAGTTGCTCTGTTGGATAAGTTAATAAGCAAGCAGAGCTGCTTATTTGGATGGTGGTGTAATTCAGTAAATTGAAGATGAGTGGGGTAACGCTGCCTTGTTAGTGCAAAGATAAGTGAGCAAGTGGGGGATGCTGCTTATCAAGTGTGAGTGGTTACTCTGCCCTTATGGTTATTTTATGTTTTCTTTCATGGATGTTATTACCTGTGCTATGTTTTAGTTGAAGTTTATAATTATTGGTTAACAATCATGTTCATGGAAGTTTAATAAAGGTTGTCAAATGTCATTCGGTGTTGTGTGTTTATTGAAGTGGACCAGTACACTATACTTTAGTTCATTTTTGCTGTGAAGATGGCAGATGAGTTGCTATACTCACCAACATTAGGGTATTGACGTTGCAGCACATTTTAGCCATGTTGTTAGATTAAATCCATTGACATGTTGTGCATTGTTAAGTACTTGGGCTTGAGGGAAAAAAAAACATGGAAAAGCCTACACTCAGTTGTTAGAAGTATTAATTTTAAAAATGCAAAAAAACACTTTAGCTAAACCAAGGTTGTAAAGGGTGCATTAACTTAAAAAAGATCCCACATATAAAAACAAGCAAGCATGTCAGTTTATAGTACCAAACACACATGCAGAAAGAAAATGAATCTTTCTTTCTCTCTCTCTCTGTCTGTCTTATGATTATATTTTAATGAAACGACAATAACGGCTGCTGACTGACAATAGGGAGTACCATCACATCTGCACACTTGACCTGAATTAAGACAAGGTACAGATCTGTGAAATTTTAATTATTTATTCCTACATTTTTTTAAATTTTTTGTTCCAGTAACTGTCCTCAGAATATTGATTTAAGGTACTGAGCTGTATTGACACTGTGCAAACTAAAAGCTTTTAGTAGCACAATCATCTGTATGCTACAGTCAGTTTGCCTTCAGGTATTATAGTTTCTGTTTTTCTGCAGAAATGCTACAATTCTTCAGGAAAGGTTATATAATGAGAGGGATGTGCTGCTGGCTGGTGTTTATTTATGTTGCACACATAATTGCTTTTTATAGTACAGATGAGAAACTAACAAGATAAAACAAGTGGTGATGGAAAGAAACCAAAGGTTGGAAGTACTAATATTTGAGCAGAACATTAAAGTAATCTTTTGCATCATGCTTTTTCTTCATCTCTTTTTTAGTTTTGTCAAACCATGGCTTGCAATGATAGCTTTGAATACAGTTGTCAAAGAGTATTTGTTCTGTACATTCATTTGCAAAGCCCCTTTTCTGTACCATATGCTAATATTTCTTCATACTCTAAAGAAATAAACCTGAGTGCATTGCTGGCATGCATTTCAGGAAGAAAACATGCTGCATTATGAAGTAATCCTTAGTGGATATTTGTAAAAAGTTTACTGAATATCTAAGATTTATTCAGACCTGCAGACACACACACACACACACACATACACACGCACACACACACACACACACACACACACACACACACACACACACACACACACACACACACATATATATATATATATATGTGTGTGTGTGTGTGTGTATATATATATATGTGTGTGGGTGTGTATATATAAGACCATGGTCTTACCTGTTAATTTGTCCAGCCTGACAAAAGTTAGAACTCTTGACAAAATAAGGAGTGGAAGTATTCATCCCTAGAAATGATAGTTATTTGCCTCTAAAAGGCAATCAGCACTATGAGGGTTGCTAAAAACTCTGTTCAGCAGTGTCACACATATGTAGTGATAGTGCAGCAGAAAATATAAAAGATGGAAGTTGAAAAGAAAATCCATTACACTTAGTACAGGATAGCGTGATGGAACAAATACAGGAGCAGAGATAATGTGGGTGATTTATAGAATAGTTCCGGAAGACAGAATGTAAAAATATCATGTACTCCAAAGTCAGGCCAACAACATAAATTAAGGGCTATCCTAGAAAATATCTATAAGGAGAAGCTGCAGATTCCATTGGAATTTGAATGTCCATCAAAACATGTTGCAAGTTCTGAAAATCCCCAAAATACAAAAAGTAATTAATTACCAAAGAATAACACTGAAAGTAAAGGAAGACTTTTCATTAAAATTAGATAGAAGGAGATAGGCTTACTTATCCCATGTTGGTAAACCATGCGCCAGACTGGGCTCCTCTGAAATGGGTAAGTAACTATATAGATGAAAGAGCTAATCTGGTCTTATGCTCCATCCTAAACACTGTATCTAACATTAAAATATAAACACAATTAAGTGTTTTGAAGGTATTTACAACTATATGTCCATTTTTTCTATGGTGTATGCTCAGTTATATCCAATACATTTTATGAAGTTTGGACCCATGTGACCAAAACCTGAAGTCCTTGAATGATTGTTCCATCAACATTTTTCCCATGGTAAGTAACTAGTGGGCCATCATCAGGAATATGTCTTTCCCCCCACTGTACTGTGATCTTGGAGTTGGTATATTTAGTATGGGGGATGTGTGGGTCACAGCCCCCCACATTAGGAGGTGTGGAGGGTGGATACCCCCTCCAGGGTAGGTTTTAAATTTATGTGTTTTTGATGTGATTGTTATGTTGGCCCACTGGTTACTTACTTTGGGAAAAATTTTGATTGTTCAAGGATGTGAGGTTTCTATCAAAACAGGTCAATGAAGAGGTGTTCGCTGGATTTCGATAATGAGAAATAGATCCGGTATAACTTACTTAAGCCTGTTGGGAAATTTGACATATGGGTCATAGGTTAGTATTAGGCTAACTGCCCTTGCAGGCCATTTTAAGACTAGTCAAATTCCCTTCTGAAAGGTGAGAATCAAACCGTTAACCTTGGGACTGTGAGGTAAACACTTTAACCATTGTTCCAAAGCCTCGGAAGAGCTCATTCTGAGAATATTCTCATTTACTCATTATAAATCATGTTGAAAGAAATTTAAAAACTTTTGCCTTCATTACCTTTTCATGATAATTAGCTCCTTTATCAGCATGGTTGCCTTATGCATAGCAGATATCCACTGAAGTCCCTTTTTTTCTGATGACTGTGCATTTATGTATGAAATCAAAGGACTATGTTAAAAAAATATTCTGGTTTAGGTCTGTTTATTTCAAGAAAAGAATAAAGAAGATATCTGCCTTTATTTTTACTTCTTTCAGTGTTATTTGACTATTTTGTTTATAAGGAAAACTTTAGCTAAATTCTTTAATAGTCTTAGGCTAACCAGTTATTGCCTTATATATAATATAAACTATTTCTAAACAAATAATGAATCGAGGCTTCTTGATATGATCAAATATTTAGAAATGTTTGGCAAGCATATAAAATATATTAAAAAAAATTAATTCAATCAGAAATTGAGTGATGTAATATAACATTATATAGAGTGCTGCCTACTGGACTCCAGAAAATGTGGGTTGGGCAAGTGTAAATAAAAACTGTTGAGATAGATTTGGTCATTATGGCTGTTTGCTGCAAATGTGATGAATATGTCCAAGGAATATGCCCTGATAATCCAAAATATCAGAGCTGGTAAGGCAGTTATTTAATCACACCTTTCATATCGCTTGTTAATATGACTTATAAATGTTATGTTACTGCCTATGCTTCCTTTAAAAGTCCCCATAATAATAGCCATTGCCAATATGGCTACCAAAACAATAATTTTGTAGCACAAAGCAGGCTAAGTTAAACTGAATTACAAGGGCCGGATTCATGAGAACATACATTAAGTTTCGTGCTGTCTGTTCACTCAGAAAGATTGTACTAAGTGTGCACGTAGTCCACACTTTGTGCTAACCTTTAGGCTGCAAGAAAATCAGTAGGAAAACTAAAATTAGGAAGAAGAAGGTGGGAGTTATGCTTGTGTTGTCTATTCACTCAGAACAGTGCACACTTAGTGCAGGCATTCATGAATCCGGTTCACAGAGTTTTTACCAATGTTGATAGAATATGCTATTGAAAGGGCAGGTGAATGTGCATTTGTGTGTGTGTGTGTGTGTGTGTGTGTGTGTGTGTGTGTGCGTGTGTGTGTGTGTGTGTGTGTGTGTGTGTGTGTGTGTGTGTGTGTATGTATGATATGTATACACATATATATGTATTCAGATACATATTCAAAATAAGGTAACATTGTCATGCTAAGTCATCTATAATGGCTATGTAAATAAAGCAAAAGCTATATTTAAAATTCTGAAACTTTATTAAAAGTTCACATATAAAACAATCCGTAGTAATAATTTCCTAAATTTGATGTTAACTGCTGTCCTATATGAACACTTGATCTAATGAAATGTCCATACAGGAAAGCAATTAGCACCAGTTTTAGTTAGCATTAGCATTTCTTATCTTACAAATTTAGTTTTAATAAACATTTGCCCTTTTACATGTATTCTTTTGATTTGGAAGAGAAATAGTATGTTGATTAACACTTCATTGATGAACAGATGATTGTTCAGATAGGACTATTCACTTTCCATATCAGTGGTGTTAAAAGGCAAGATTACATATCACTTAGGAAGTGATTTTATTCATTCTCCACACTGTTGTACAATAGTCTGGCAGCCAGCAACTAGCATGCAACACAGCAGGTGTCTACAATAGTTATGTGTGCATCTTTATATGCATGCATATGTATACACACTTGAGCCCCAAGAGACCAGTACAGCCCCTGTCCTCAGTCTTTTTGCATTTTACACCCAAATCTGTCTTGAAGGAAACAAATTCAAACAGTTTCTTTACCCAACCAATCCAAAATGCCTCATTTCCTACTTAACTATCAAGAAAAGAATTTCCATGCTTTATGATGTGTCCATTCTGTTTACTCTGTGTTCATTTACATCTACATACATCGTTTCATATAGCCTGACAGTCTCCAGTATTAATAAAATCTCCTGTAGTCCATTCCCTGTCATGCTGTGAGGCCTCATGTTTAATGGTTGCTTTTATAATCCAAATTGTGTGTAGATGATGACTAGCTCTTGTGAGTGCAGTTTCTTTTGTACGTACTACAGTGATACCATCACCATCATTTTACAAACTCACCACTTCCTCTTTTCTAAAATTGTCTGCTCGATTATTTTAAGGCAGTCTGTCTAACATTGTCAATTACTATATCTTGCAGAATTTATTGCAGTTTTTTTTTGCTGTCTCTTATATAACCACAGTCATTATACTGAAGGTATGCAGTGTCCTAAAGTGACATAATTTACCTCATGAAAACATTCTTTGGTTGACCTGTATATTTTAATAGTGTCTAGCACTGGTAATCAAAAAAATATATATATATCTTGCTTAAACAGTGTGTCCAATATGATATATGGGTTCTTGAACCACATGCCAAATCGTGCAGAGGCTGCATCATCGCCTCACAGCGAGAGGTTCCCCGATTTGATTCTCAGCTGAGGTGCCTTCTGTGTGGAGTCTGCATGTCCTCCCTGCATCCGTGTGGGTTTCCTCCAGGTGCTTCGGTTTCCTCCCATGTTTACAAGGACATGCATCTGGAGTGTTTCTCCCTGGGCCTCCATCACAAATTGCCTTTGTTCCAAGTCAGACTTCCCCAGTAAACAAATGTTAAATAAATAAATAACTAAATAAGTAGTGCTTTCCATAAGTAAGATTACACATAAAAGGTACTGTTTTCTGTTTTGAATACAGTCTAGGCCTCGGTCTTGTAGATTCTTTTAACAGTTATTGCTGGACTGTGATCTACTTCTAGATCTGAGCCTCATTTAGTCACTTATTACAGCATTATTGATAAATTTCTGCATAGTCAGGTGCCGTAGTCTGTGGTAGGATTGCCGTAGTGGCAACACTGTGAATTCCGAACCAAGATGCTTGCTCCAGTGCTTTTTATAACTGTATATATCTGCTTAAAGTTTCATTTATTTAGTCTATCACCTTAGTCTGTGGTGAGATAGCAGTAGTGGTAGTACTGAGAATTCTATTCCAGGATTTGTGCTTCAGTACTTTTTAAAGCTGTACATACAGACTTAAAGTTGCATTCCACTGCCTTTCTGTTTATCTTGCTACTGTTTTTTGTATTCTTTCAGTCTGGCTTTCTCCCCACTCAGGCATTAAGGTAAAAATTTCTGAAATTCTAATGGAAAGGTTTGAGCTATTGTTTAAAATGTTCCCTAACTCTCCCACCCCTTTCTTGTTGTTGTTTTAAAAAAGTCATGTCTCTGGCTTCCACCCCCTATGGTAATCTAACATTCAGTGCCTCCCCCTTCTTCTCTTTCATTGCCATTGTCTGTTGTGTAACCTATTGAAGTACTCTCTGCCCATTGTTTTCCATATATAGCAAACTCTCATTTAACCGGAACTGAAGCAACCAGCACTCTCAAGCAACCGGCAAAAAAATTTGAAGAAATACAGTACAATTTTCATGTGTTGCACTTTCTGCCCACCCCCACCCCCACACACACACACACAGAAACATACCTTACATTTTTAGAGTTTTAGAGTTTTAAAAAGGAAAATGAGACTAAATCCCCTCTCTCCCCAACCTGAGAATAAGTCAAATCAAACAAATAGTATAGGGTACAGTATTAGTCAGGGCTATTTTCAGTAGTAACTCTCAAGCAATCAGAAACTACAGTTATCCAGCATCTACAAATCCCCATGGGTGCCGGTTAACTGAGAGTTTACTGTAACCATAATACTAAGTCCCCACCCAGAAAACAAGCATGGCACTTAAGTAAATCTCCCTTACTAAGTACTGTCTTCTGCTCATTTTGTCAGAGCTCCAAACTTGCTTTGTCATGGTATTTTAAGAGGTTTTGTTGTAGCATTACAGCCACAACAAATCATTCTTGGTGTTATTACATCAATTAGCAGTGCCCTGTATAGATGCAAACACCCAAAAAAGTTAATTTTATATATAAAGCTTCCCTTAGAACTGAAATCTGTTATTTAGTGTGGCTAAAATAAAATTATTGCACCGAAACAAGTCTAGAACAGCTCTTTTCCACATTAAACAGCACACAAATCTTAGTGCAATCTAACATAGTGTAGTGCCAAACTCCATAAGCCCCCCAATGAGACCATTGTATAATCCAGTCTACGACCTACAGCAACCCACCTAAATAAAGGTCCAGACAACACATATATGCAATTTCTAAATGTCTCCCTAACCAGCTTGGTAGATATGGGCATCCTGATACAGTGTAGCAATTGTCTCACTTTCAGAGACAACTGCTTAATCCCTAAAGAAACAAACGCAGTATGCAAAAGAAGTATATACACAGTTTTACTGGAGGAAAAAATCTCATATACAAATAAGATGGTCAAGGAAATACACACTACATCCACCATACATAGTGTCTACATAGATAGACCAACCTATGCTGAGGCACTATAAAACAATCTACCCACACCTCAAAGACCTCCAAAGCCTATAAACAGCAATACCTAATCCTCAGCACTAAGACACTCACCAAAACCATCACCAAAGATCACACATACACCTACACCCACTAGAGCGCCAACAGCAAAGCCCATAAGGCAAGCCAACACATTACTCAGGACTTGTTATAGGGGACTACATTGTATGACACACAGATGACCCACTTACCAGAATGAACAAGAAGGTAGTGGTTAGTTGCTTATCTGGAGCCAAGCTCAGCGAAGCTATGCACTCACTCAAGTCATTATATCGCAGCTACTAGTGTGATTCTGTGACAGTCCATGTGGGTGCTAATGACTGAGATGTACTTCCCTGGTTTGTATAAAGAAAGAAATTGCTGGTCTCTCTGAATATGTGTCTGAGGCAGATAGATATGTGATTTGCATTAAGCATCATTCTACCTTTACCAAAGTGATGCCACAATATGAACAAAAGGTGATTGATTAAATAATCAGCTTAGTTTCTGGTGTCTTTCCAGGAAGATCCAATATTTGGTAGCATGGGAGAACATGGTTAACAAACCACACTGATTTGCAAAGGATAGTCTGCACCTGTCTACCCAAGGATTATGAATACTGGCTTTACCCCCCCCCCCCCACATCCTTTTTTAAGCAGTGCCAAATTGACAAACCTATTAACATAGCAAATAAAACCCAAAGAAACCTTTTCAATGCTAGGAGCCTAAATAAGAAACTCCACACCTTGCAAGCTCTTCTCAATCTGGAGAATACAGACATCTGTGCTGTTACTGAGACATGGTTTAAATCCACAGAAAGTACTCCAGCAAGGCTTCAGTGTCTTACACACATTTAGACCATCATCTGCACCAATAAGGACAAAAGATGAAGAAGTCTCAATCTGTTAACAAGCATTGTTGGTTAAACAGGATAAAGCCCTTGAATCTATCCATATGCAAATAACCTTACCATACCTCTTAACTGTACAGATTTTCTCAGAATGTCCAGATTTTTGCCTCCTAAAATCTGCACTTTTCTGGCAAATAGCTGAGGATTGAAGTCATTAAATAATGACAAACATTTGAGTTTAACACTCCACATCCTTCAGAAAATTCATGCTAATGTAAAACCTATTATTATATCAACTTTCTAAGTTTGTAAGAACAATATTTAAACTCTGTGCCTATTTGTCCCCCCATCATTTTAGGCTTTGTCCAGGTTTTTTGTTTTAAGAGATTGAGAGGTATGCCTTAGCCAAAGTCCCATACCAAACTAGCAAGCTATAGGTCACTCTGTATGTCACTAGAATCCCACAACTTATACCCAGGCCTACTGGAGAAAGTCATCATTATACCAAATACCTTATTCATGGAAGACTTTACCCATCTATAGACTGGGAAACATACACTGCCTCATACTCATAGACACAACATTTCCTGCACTTTATTAACACAGATACCCTTGATCAGATAATATGCACACTGACCAGAGGTCCAAACATACAGGACATAGTACTCACCAGTATGATGGGACAGTGCTACCCCCCCCTCCCCCAATTTCACTTCCTCACTAATGAGGTCAGACCACAAAGCTGTGTACTTCAAAAAACTCAACTTGAAACCTCAGCAAACCCTGTAATATTTAGGAACTATTACATAGTATACCAGTTCCTGTTAAGTGATCATGTTAAGTGATATTCTGTCAAAATATAATGGCCATATTAACCCCAATTTCACAGCAACCTATATGGAATTGTGCACAGAGACCCTTACACCCATGCAAATGGCTGTATAGAGGCTGGTGTACCTACTAGAAATAAGCCCAAATCAAACTCAAAAAACAAACCACACTGATGGAATCCTGACCTTAACAGGGTATATAACAAAACAAATAAAAAATCAGGGCCAATATCAGGAAGATCAACTCCTGTAAAGGTAGGAGCTCTCTAATTAAACTAAACAGGAAAATAGGGAGAGTAATTAAGTCCAACAAGGCCAATTATGAGGTCAAGAATTCATCACAGGATAAAGACGACCACAAGGCCATCTATATTAGTGTGCCTAAATGACGGTCAGTGGTGTCACCTCCATTGAGTAAAGTGATATAGCAAATTTGATGGCTGAGAAATTCAACTAAAATTTTCCCCTGACTCCCCCCTGCCTCCCCCTATAAAATACCTACTAGCATAACCCTCCAGGTTATTGACAGGCAGCAGGTCCTGGTGGCGCTCACTAAGGCCAGAAGCACAGCCTCAATGTGCCTTGACAATACCCTGAGATGCCTCCTAAATACCTTGAAACATGACTTATCAGGACCTCTTAAGTCACTTTTCAACTGTAGCCTCAGAACAATATTTGTGCCATGAGAATGGAAGACTTCAAATGTTATCCTACTTCACAAAGAAGGGCCATCAACTGACCTCAGAAACTACAGACCTATTAGTCTGATTAGTCTAATATGCAAAGGCATGGAATGAATCATCATGGAAATGATAAACTAAAAGACACTGGACCCAACCCATTGTGGCTTTTGCAAGGGAAGGTCATGCCTATTAAACCTGGTGGACTTCTATAAGAAAATAACTAAGACAATGGATGATAGTAAAACTGTGCATACCATCCTCCTGGACCTGGCTAAGGTGTTTGATAAAATAGCCCACTCTATTGTTGACAAACTTACTGAACTGGGCATGGAGCCCTGTGCAAATTGCTGGATTGCCATCTGTCTCACAAATTGGACCCAAGGAGTCACAATTGGTGATAACACCTCCACTAAGAGACTGGTCACCAGTGGGGTACCTAAGGGCTCCATGCTGGGACCACTCCTATTTGGCATCTACTTCTTGTTGGTAGAGGGTAATGTTAAGGGCCTTTGGCTGACCAAGTTCACAGATGACTACAAATTGGGAGCTATCATACATTCCCCTCATGACACAAATATCTTACAAGAAGGTCTAACACAGACAAATGACTGGTGCTAAAGTCACAGACTAAAACTCAATGTTAAGAAATGCATCATAGTGCCTTTTTGGAAAACTGACCTGGGTAATTACTTCATTGTTAAGATACTCCTAAGAGATAACACAGTAGTCAGTGATCTAGGAACATATGTAGAAATTAATTTGGCCTTTAACCAAAATGCGGCTAAGGTAGTAAGAAAATCTGTCTGTTACCTAACTTATAAGTAAGGGCATAGAGAATGCTGAAATCTGTCCAGTCACTGAGACATGGTACAAAGCCATGGAAAACAATCCATCAGTGCAAGGCTACAATGCCTTTCACACATTCATACTACCTACTGCACATAAAAGAACAAAGGGTGGAAGTGTTTCCATGTACATAAAGGATATGCACATCTCGAAACTGGTCAAACAATATGACACACATGAGCTACTGCATGTCCAACTAAACATAAGGAAAATCCCTTGCTGTATCCTTGCTAGCTACAGGTCCCCCACCATGAACATGGAATGCCATACCTCATACCTAAATTTACTAGAATTGCTTAACATTAAGCCAAATGCTATACTCATGGGTGATTTCAACTACCACTATATTAACTGGGAAGCACAACTAACATGCAGGCTCAAGGATTTCTAGACTTTTCTCAATGCAAACTTTTCTGGACAACCCTAAGGTTTACTTCATTAATACTGTCATTGATGGGTCATCCCTCTTTGGCCCTTCAGTGAAAGAAAGCATGTAGAATGGTAATACCTTTTCTGCCATCAGAGTAAAGTTCAAGGCTCTGCAGATAATCATCCCGTAGGAGCCAAAATGTGCCTCAGTCTCTATCGTTCAGGAAGCCTAAGTGCCAACAGTTCAATTCACCTTCTGACAGAGATGACAATGCTCCATCAATATGAAAATACTTTCCTTCACATAAACATTGTTGAGAAGTTAAAGAGATTTCTTTACTTGCATATAGGAGCCAGTCTCTATCAGTTTAGGGTCTTGCCATTTGGACTCACCACAGCCACTGGTATGTTTACCAAATGCATGGCTGTCATAACAGCCTATCTACGGCTCAAGTGGTACAAAATTTTTCTATACCTAGATGACTTTCTCTTAGCTGCTCCATTAATATAGTCCATCATCAAAACCGGAGACTGTCTCCCCAATCTTTGCAAGTCTTTGGAAATAACAGTCAACTTTCAACCTGGCAACTGCTTAGACTGCCACGTTCATGGGATGTTGGCCGAACACTACCAGGTCCATAGTTTCCTTACCACAGGAAAAGCTTCACAATTTGAGATCAGCCATTTAGTCCTTTCTAATCAGTTAAATTCCTTCCACAGTTCTAGTGCTGAGAGCTCTAGGCCTTATGGCCTCATCAAGTCCAATGATTCAGTTTGCACATTTCCACATAAGAATTTTGTGGGGAATTCTTTGTACTTGGGGGTCTCAGATTCTACATTATCTCATCAAAACCATCATTATAATGAAATCATGCAGAAATTATCTGAGTAAGTAGCTACAATCACCACTGGTTTCTTCAGGAAAACCCTTTGTAAACCCCAGGCCCTGTAGTAGTAGTAATCATGAATGTGTCCTCCCTGGGATAGTGGCACCAGTACAAGGAAGACTGGTGCAATGTCAGTGGTCAGACACAAATATCAATGCACACATATATGTCTAAGAGTTGATGGCAGTCCTCCCTATATTGCAGGAATGTCAAGACTATCTTCCTCAAGGTGTGATATTCATCCAAACAGACAACATAACTGTATTTTGGATCACCAACAAGTAGGAAGAAATCAGATCCTACCCCTTGTAAGGAAGCAGTGAGGGTCTGGCTATGGAAGATGGTCTTACAGTGCTTTTATATTGCACCATACATTCACAGGACTCTGAAATACCTTGTGAACAGGCTCAGTAGGTCTCTTCTTATGCCTTATGGTAACCAATTAGATTTTCCATTGCTACGGCACCTCTTGCTGTGATCTGTTTGTCTTTCCATGCAACAGCAAATGCAACAATTACTTTGCCATGATTCCCTAGCTGAGACAGTTGCCTGAGGGCACTGTGACTCACCAGTGGTCTCTGGAGCTTCTTTATGCTTATTCCACTTTTTGAAAGTGATGCAGGTAAGCGGTGTAGACATGGCAAACTATACAATATATGGTATGTATCTCAAAACTACAGGTCTGAAGTGTTTCATGTGGGATTTTTTTGGAGCCAGGACTATTTTCTGAAGTTTTAGTTATGTAAGAAAAAAGGAACAGGGACACCCAGTACTAATGAAACAAAGCCTCTGTTGGCTGATTAAAAGTAGCAAGCAGTCTTTCCACATTTCCTCATATAGTCTATGCACACTGGCCTTTAATATGCATACACATTTTATCTCCCCTGCCTCAAATTTCCAAAATGCCTGCCAGTTTTTTTGAACTGTAAATAGAAGGATATGGCACACATAAGAATCTTACATTTTTGTGACATTGGCAGAAAGGTGCTATTGACACATTCATATTGCTGCTGATTGATTAATGAGGCATATTTTTGTGGCACTAAAAAGGAAATTTTCTAGACTTCAAATGGACCACAAGTGCAGGAAGCCTAGTACTATGAGCTTATGAACCTATATCAATAGCTCCTCTTCATTGTCTTAGTCTGCTTTGGAAAAGTCCATCTGTCATCTGTGATTTTTCTTTTGATGCTATACTGCTTTCAAAAGCATGGCTTTCTACTTGGTCAACTAAATGTCATGTTTAGTAAAATCAGCTTGATTGATCTTTCATATTTAAATATAGTACAGCAATTGTGAAATTTGAAGAAAAGGGAATTTAGAGCTGCTTTTATTAGTACATTCCAGTAAAATAATACCTTGTATTGCCAATAGTCACACCAATAAATAATCCAAAATATTTCATACATTCATTCAAAAAGGTAACAAAAACACAACACTTCCATAAAAACCTGTAATGAACAAATGTGCCGAAACCCCCAAATCGCAAGCATTGTGAAAAAACATTCAGGACAGACTCTGTATCTGACAGTGGTATTTTACAGCTGCAAGACCAAAGCAGGGAATTTAAATCTGTCATTCCCAAGGCATGTTTAGGTCAAACTGATTCTGTCAAGGTGGGATGGAGGTAGACAGTAGCAGGTATCCTAACTCAGCACTGTAACACAGGAATTCACACTCCAGGGAAACATCAGAATGGAAAGAGTGAGTCAGATGTATTACTGACACAAAGGGGAATCTTTTCCAGATAGTAGTTACCACCCCTTCACTCTGTTTTAGTTTATCCTTCAATCTTACACAATCCATCCCTTCCACCCTCTGAAATCATGGTTTTTACTTGCTTCCATACCAGATCTTGTTATGATCCTTAGTCACTAAGTCATCTGTCTTAAGAGGATCAGTCTTTAAATCATATAATCTTGAATTTGAAGGAGGCTGTCCCTTTTCCCTTTCCCAGTTATTTTTTTTTTTTTTTTAATAGCAAGTAACAGGATAGAAACAAACAGAGCTGTCCAGCGTTTAATCAATTTTGTTCATCAGGTGTTTCTAGTGAGAAAAAAAAATAAACTTTATTGGAGAGAGTATACTCACACCAGATCATATTGCATCGTTCATTTCCAGAAGCTGACATTTAAACTCCACAAGCATTGATCAGTCCCCAAAAGACATCCCACTCTGTACCCCTGGAACTCCCATAAGACTTCCAGCAGTACCTGGGCAACTCCAGATATGCTTTCAGACATCTGTTTGGGGGAAAAATGTTTTCTGACATCATTTTCATGCACATACAAAACATCCTAGGATGGGTGGATGGCATATCTTGGTGCCAAATAAATGTAGCACCATTGACTTCTGTTCAAATTGCCTTTTATTCCTTCACAATAAGTTTTCCTAACTCCCTTCCAAGCATTTTTCAGTGTTTCCTTTGTGACATGTATCACATTATACAACCTTCTTAACCAGCTTTTCAGAAAGGTAATTTGTTAGTCTCACTTTATATAGGAATGAACCCACTGAAAATGGGGGATCATTCTCCCATTATTCCCTAATCAGCTTTTTGCAAAGCTTCTTTAAACTACTACGAAAGAAGAAGAAGACTATGCTACCCAGATTGATGGTCTGACTGAATGTCTCACAGGGATTGAATGCCTATACTTCTTCCAGTTGGGACTAATATGCCAATGTAGAGTGAAAGATTACTCTGTTTCAAGTTGTTGAATACCATCCGGCTCCTCCAAACAAAATTTCATCGAGGCAAATATTACCTTCAAACTGCTAGCTTTATTCTTTAGAGGATCCAGTTTTGGGTGTCTTGTTTTTTCATTTGTTCCAAACCCTAGAAACCCACTTCCCTCTAATACTATTGAGATTTTGATCCACATCATAATGCCAGGCTGCTGGTCTATATTGATGCACCCTAAAATTGGCAGACATTTCTGCGTTCACTTCCACACAGGCAAGGGCATCTGTGTAAATCTTCCTCAGATGTGCAGTAGTTTTAAATGAAAAAAAAAAAATACAACAACCCAGCACATTAAGCAAACAATCCTGATTAACCTTCTCCACATCGAGGCTGACCAGCAACAAAAGGCAGTTTTAAGAGCTGAACTTCTCATTTTATATAGAGAGTTTCAGAATATTGTCAAATGTCTTTCTAGTGAGAATTAACACATTAACCCACAACGGTCTGTAACAGGAAGACTGACAGGAAGACTGCCGATCAGCATGGCCGGTCTGAACTGTAAGGTTATCAATATCGCATAGTCTAGATTAAGAACTGAGATGGGTCTGTATGAGGGAGGACAGACAGAATAGGATCTCTCCTCTGCTTCAGAATTACTGCCCTTTCTGAGAGTACGGGACCTCATAAGTGTCTAAGACCATACTAAATACAGTCTGCAATTGTTATTTCTTCACCCCCTTCTTGTATTTCTCCAGGCTAATGCCATCCGTCTTGGTTGTTGCCCCCATGACAGCCTCCCAAGGAGTATTAAATCAAGGAGAATGTATTAGTGAAATATGCATGTCATTTGTATATGGAAAAAAACACTTTCAAGAGATGCTCATTTTAGAGGGCAGCACTCTGTTAGGAGAACATGTAAAAAAAACAGACAATGCACTTTGATGGGAATGTTCAAAATGTTGAGGAGCAGTATTTAATCAAACATTCTAATAATTGTATTGTATTAAAAAGTACTTAATATTGGCAAATTAAGTGAATTTTAAATGTGTAAGTAGCACAACTGTCATTGCATGGAGACTGTACTTATTTAGACCCCCAAGTTTGTCTTCATGAATAATTTTCAGATGAATTTGTTTAAACTGGTAGCATGATGGTGTTTTTATAAATTTAGTGTTGGTAGTAAATCTTTTGCAAAAACTGTTTAATACCACAGACAATGGCATCTGGTAAAAATAGTGTAGCTTGAGGGTGGTACACATTAGCAGATGAACTACCTAACAAGATGGATGGTTAACATAGAAATGCCTGGCCGGTGGTCATCTTACCCGTGTCAGTGGAGGAAAGGACATAGTTTGTTTTTTAATTAAAATGGCTTAACCAGGTAAAGACAATAATGCTAACTTTTGGTGTATATGTTTGCCGTCTACAAGAAGTCAGCACATAGTAACATGGTATTGAAAGGGCAGAGGTGCCCTTGGAGTGAGCATCTATAGGTACTGCATGTGTAGCACGTTGGAGGTATGCTGGAAAGTAGATGTTTAAATGAAAAATGCTGTCCTCTTCCATATTACACCATCACATGCTTGACTGTTTTCTCCTTATACCACTGTTATAACAGTGAACAACCATAGGCTTCTGCCTTCAAAACAAGAGCTCTTTTCCATGCTGGTTGATGTGGTGTTCCTTATCCTACAGCTGGGTAAGCATAAATGAGTCAGTAGAGCATGGGGGTTATGACATTAAATCTAGCAAGAGGAATCATTTGTGTATCAATATAGGTTGGTGCAAGTAAAATATAATAGCAGTTTGTTGAATGCATAATTTGAAGAGTAGCAATGTTTTTTTTCTCACACAAATACTCACAGCAGACAAATATTAAATGTAACATTCATGCATTACTGCCCCCTTCTTTTTCAGCTTACCAGCTTAAGACGTGCCAGCCGCCGTCTGCTGTTTTGCAAGCCGAAATTTTTCCAGAAGAGGACGATTATGAACTGGGTAACCTTTTTTTATTGTTGTTTTCTCAGAATTGTTTTTTTTGCATTTGTGAAACAGGAGTAGTGAGTACAAAGTAAGCACAAGATGCTGTGCAGAGCACATCATAAACCAGTGTGGCAGTTTTAACATTAAGAAACATTGAGAATTGCATACTATTTGCAGAGCATTTTTAATTTATGCATAATTTAAGGGAGAATTCGTAGGAAAACAATATTATCTTGCATGTTTTGGGAACATAACAGTTTGTCTCAAATATAATAATGTCTGTTTTTTAATTATACAAAGGAAGACATTATTGTGAATATATAATGTCCTGAAATAATCCCATAGTAGGTTTAAAATTATAACTGTACTAAACTGAAACTAACAGCCAGTGAATGTTTTTGTTAAAGGCATACTTTGTCAGCAGGGGATATATCTTACAAAAGAACTAGACCAGTTATAACTAAAATACAGGTGCATGAAAAAAAAGGTTTTAGCTTAATTACAAGAAGCTGACATAAGTCTAAAACCTACAGCTATTTTAAAGTGTTTTGACTTCCATGTATCATTGATGATTTCTAATGATGCTTCACATGGTAAGAGATACAGCAGAAGAAATAAGCCGATAGCTCTTATGCGTTAGTAGTGCAACAGGTTGCACATTCACCTTTGGTATACAAGGCTATGGATTCTATTCCCACGCTGGATTGATTGATTGCTGACACTATAGTGTAGCATAAATGGGTACTACGCCCCTGTGGGTGTCATCTTTTGGTTGAGATATTGAATGAAGGTCCTATCTGCTTGAGCTGGTGGTCATTCATATGGGTGTAAAAGATCGTACAACACCTAGTAAAAAGAGTAGGGGAAGTTCCCAGATTCCCTGGCCAAGTTTCCCCTAGTAGTATAAATGCCACCTTGGGTCTTCCCTGAAAAGAAGCCACTAGCTTATTGGGATAACCTGGTTAACAAAGGATAACTAATAATAAATAAGTTAATTGATAAATCTACTATCTCTTTTGTCTGTGTGTTTTTTCTCTCTGTTTTGACACTCATGATAACGTACACCTAACTAGGCCATGGTGTCTTGTCCTGTACTTCTGGCCATAATGAAAAGGAGATTTGATGACTCTGCGGTGAAGTATCCTGCTAGTAAGAAGATCTTTTCTCCTGTATCTATATTTGTCTCCTTGCTTGCTACAAACAGTGGTATCACTGCTGGGTGGGTACTGTGCTAGCACTCTTCCTGTCATTTATTTGCTTGGACTGTGTCCTGCAGTCTCCAACTGAGGCTGTTACTTAGGCCAAAAAAATACTTACACCTTCATCCCAAAAGACGGAGTGTTAGCTGAATGTTGTTTTCTCAGTATTTGAACCACTAGGATGGAATGCTGTCTCTATGTTTGAGATAATTGGAAACTGTTTATTTGGTGGGGGGGGGGTACGGGATGGGGTAGAGAACTTTATTGCTTGCAGCTCATTGATTTTCCCCAAAAATTCACCAACTTTTTGTCTGTTATGTTGTATATTGTGTTATCTTATCCACTTTATACTTAGAGGCCTAGAATTTTATAGGCAATTACATGATTTCTTAATAGCACAAAGGTAAAGATGAAACAGCAGGAAAAAAAAATACAGACATACACTACTTAACTGCAGAGTTTTATAACTGGATAGTATTAGATCATCTGTCTACTAACTCCCTGCAAGAATTCCACCTGATACTGAACACCCAGACTCTGATGTTCTGGAAACAATCTTATTTGCACTCATGCCTGCACAAATGGCAGCCACTCTCACAGGCAGTGCAGTCTTTGTAATTGTGTGCATGACACTATAACCTCATTTATCATGACTTAAAATTTATGTTTTATGTGCTCCAATTAGTTGTATATCAAAATTGTTGGTGTACAAGCAGAAATAAGAATTATACTCCATTCATGTCCATTACGTAACTTGTGTTCATATGACATTCGACTACCTCTGATACTGCATTCATATCCCTTACGTAACTTGTGTTCTTATGACATTCGACTACCTCTGATATCGCATTCATGTCCATTACGTAACTTGTGTTCTTATGACATTCGACTACCTCTGATACTGCATTCATGTTCATTACGTAACTTGTGTTCTTATGTCATTTGACGCCCTCTGAAACTGCATTCATGCTTGTGTTCTTAAGACATTCGACTACCTCTGATACTGCATTCATGTCCATTACATAACTTATGTTCTTATGACATTCGACTACCTCTTCAAAGATTCAAAGTAAGATGTATCACATCTGTTAATAGTATGACACAGAGATAAGCATTAAAAACCTTATCCAGTTTTCAGCTGCTTTGGCAACATAATGATAGAGCAGCTGGAAAGTTGATCCAGAGAGTCTGAGTTTGTGCCCTAGCTGAAACATGAACTTCTTCAGCGCTGTTATCCTCGAATTTAACTAAGGTGTTTGCTACTAAAAAATGTCTAACTGATATAGCAGATTGCATTCTGATTCAAGGAGTTTGTTGGGGTGCACTTTGTGTCCCTTTTTGACCAATTGCGCACACAAACGTGTGTGTGTGTGCGTGTGTGTGTGTGTGTGCGCGCATGTGCGCTCGTAGGTGTGGGTATGCGTGTGTGGGTGTCCGTCTGTGGGTGTGCATATGTGTGTGTGTGTGTGTGTGTGTGTGTGTGTGTGTGTGTGTGTGTGTGTGTGTGTGTGTGTGTGTGTCTGTTTATGTTTAATGTATCTATCTATATAGACAACTGTTTGAAATGTTAGGACCCACTACAGTGAGTCCTGAAATATATAGATTGAATGGTTGAAAGATCGGACTTGTATATACCAAGTCTGAGATGCCATTTCTCAGGAAATGGTGATCTCAGAGATGGTATATATAAATATAAGCTTGCCCCACCACAAAAAGAAGTTTAAAGGAGAAGAGCAGTTTTCGAAATTCACTCTTCTTCTGTGTTTTTGGTCTTTTATATTGGCTTGTCAGCACTCAACATTTTGAGTGTTGACATTTCAATAGGAAGCCATATACATATGTATGTGTATAGGTATAAAGCAAGTAAAAACAAAGCTTTTACATAAGAACTTCACCTCCACACCCTCAGAAATGAATATACTGACTCCATTGTGTATATATATATATATATATATATATATATATATATATATATATATATATATATATATATATATATATATATGGATCTAGGCATATCTACCGAATGCCCATAACATTGAAACCAACACATCCAAAAAGACTTTATTGAATGTGCTTTTCACCGAAAGTGTACTAAAATAAACCAAAACAAACAAACAAAAAAAAAAACACGAAACTCACGTTTACGCAGGGGGCAAGCCCCCCTGCACCCTCCCCCACTTTTATAGTCTCACTTCAAGATCGCACTACAGTGAGGAAAAGGGAATATTCCCTTATCCCTACTGTTCTGTGATTTCACCACCATCCATTGCCCCACATTTTTCCCTTTTTTTAGCACACTGTCACAAAACTGCTTTTTCGGTGAAAAGCACTTTCGCGAAAGTGTGCTCGGCTGTTTCACTTTTGGTGAAACAGTCGTTCAGCAGACAGTACGGATCATATATATCATGTATGTGTGTGTATATGAGATCACCAGCCTACCAAAAAATAAAGAATACTATACCTATAAAACTTTTGGAAGCCACACATATTTCAGTGCTAATAATGTAATTAAACTCTTTTTTTTTGGTTACTGGAGTTTAGCAGTTGTAAAGCTATAAATCATAGAAAGAGACATGAACCCTATGACACAAGTAATGTGGTGCTCAGTTTGAAAACTGTAGCCATATTTTATTGTTGAATATGCATGCACAACAACACTCTGTTTTTACTATGGGGCAATGTGTTGGGACTACTGCTGAGAAGCTGGGTTTTCTATAAACTGAACTACAGTAGCAGTTTTTCCAATTGCAGTTGTAATTCAGTGTTATTCATGTGCAGTGCAATGACAATACTAGTAAGTGTTGTGCACAGTGCCTTTTGGATCTGAATAAACAGAATGTTGTAAGTTTGAAGTGCAGAGAAAATAATGCTAAAATCAGTCAATGTATCCGGTTTTGGCAAGTCATAAAATTGAATGGCTTTCCACTAAACTGACTAATTGTATTGTTTTGTAAACGTTACAGTGCATTATAACATGGGAAAGAACAAATGAAATCCTGCAAAGGTCACCTATTAATCTTGATATGGAAACCAATCAGTTACGCTGATAAGGATGAGGTCTATTGTACAAAATGCCATAAAAATGAACTTACATTTTAGTATCATCTTGTTCTCTGAGCTATCCAGTACATAAAAAGCAAAATTAAAAAAAGCAGTTCACAACAAATCACAAGAATACAGCTATATCTCACTGTCAATGGCTTAACTAGTAGTGTACTTGCTTTTGATGCTGAGAGGATCAGAAAGATGTGGGTTTGATCCTTACAGTAGGTGCTTTAGTTACATTTTTCCAGTACTGACACAGCAGTACAGCATAAGGAGTGTGCCGCACATCTAAAGTGCTGTTTTTTATGTGACAGATTAAAGAGTGTTCCTGTCTGCCTGCTCTTGTTTATGCTGAGTTGTGTAGAAGATTCAATGTTAAGCGTATTGTAAAAAGTAAGGACAATATATTATGCAACACTTATTCTATGCTGTGGTAAAAACATGATTTTACAAGAAATAATATTGTTACATAAAATCTACTGGTTTAAAAAGAACAACACAAAAGAAATTAGTAAATAAGATAGAAAAGAGTCCCTTATTAAAAATAAAACAACCTCCCTCCTACAGGTATGATTGATAAATCTCTGACTGATGATAATTTACATTTTAAACCTTTGTTTCATACAATGCATTTATATCCTAAACAATAAATAAATTCATAAATTAATGATCTTATCCTTCCAACCTCTTTTCATTAAAAATAATAAGAAAACAAATCAAAGAACTGGAGGATCAGTCATACAATCAAAGATTATGTAACATCCAAACCTTTTTACTGGAACGTTTTGGGTCTGTCCCTTCCTTTCATTAAAATAGTGCCACCAAACCTCAACGTCATCAAATCACAGGACCAAGGCAACTTCAGACCTTTCCTGGGTAATGACTGTCATGTACTGAACAGATTTATTTTGGTATACTTTAAGTTAATGAGTCAGTGTCAACACTTTTCTAACCATGTCTATTGTATTTCACTTGTTAGGATCCCAGCACTGTTTTGAAAATAAGACCTTTTTTCCCAGCACTAGGAGTCTAGAATAAAATGTTCTAGTTTTCTCTATTCCTTTTGCCCATTACTTTTCATATCAGGGTCAAGGTGAAAATACAGACTTTATTTTGTTTGCAAGAAATTCTTAATAAAAAACTGATTATTGCACTCAAAGAAAGCAAACAGATTCTGTGTTTATTTTGCAGGTGATGTTATTAAATATCAGTGCCATCCTGGGTTTAGCTTGGTTGGAGATGAATTACTAACCTGCCGATTAGGAGTACATCTTCAGTTTGAAGGGGCACCACCCAGTTGTGAAGGTAAGCTTATATAAGGTAACTGCATATTTTAGTATTCTCTGAGACAAAGACAGATTGCTGGTAATTTCCTATGTTTCCACTGAATCTTTTTAACAATAAACTATCACCAGGAAACTGCAGTGCATTCCAGGAAAATAATTGCAAAGAATACAATTCTGAAACTTTTTTAAATGACAAATGGAATAAGAAAAATACGACTGTTTAATACAAAAGTAGAATGTGGTACAAAAGCAGGTTAGTTTACTCAGTAGCTCTGCAAACATGAAATGAACCGAATATCTCAATATTTCCATTCATTGCTGAATTGCTCAAGAGATCTGTCTGTAGTTTCCAGCTCTCTAAACATTTATATTTGTTCAAGTAATATAAATGCTACTGTAACTAAACCACATGCTATGCTACTTTCTGGAAGTTTGAGAACCATAGAGTTTAGACGAATCAATGACTTTCATTCCTTAGTGAGCAAGCTGTGGTGGTACAGTGGTAGTGTTGTTGCCTCACAGCAAGAGGTTCTCCTGTTCGATTCTTGGCTGGAGAGCCTTCTGTGCGGAGTCTGCATGTCCTCTCCACAGTCAAGTAGCCTCCGAAAGGCAGGTGTGAATGGGCGTGCCTTTGCTAAAGGTTTGGCATTGGGCTGGCAACTTGGCACCATAAAAATCAACTGCCAATCATTAGTGGACTGGAGTTCTGCTGTGGCATCCCCCTAACCGGGAAAAGACAAACAAGTGAGCAGAAAAGACTAACAGAGATGTAAGGGATTTTAAAAGGTGTAAATATTTTCATATAAGGGATGACAAAGCTGACTACCAAATGGAACATCACCAGCAACATCCCAAGGCCCTAATCAATATCAAAAGAGTTGAGGGCAGGTTTCCCTTTATTGTCTGCATTACAGCACCACCTGTTTTCTGTTGGCTTGTATTTTTAAAGTTTTGTATTCTGGTTTGCAAATAAGTAAAACAAAAGAAAAGTTGGTGAGTTAAAGATAAGAGCAAATAAACATACATACATACATGTATATATAAAAATAGTATGCATGCAGGGCAAGGAGAATGGGTTAGCAGTTGCTGTCAGCTCAACCATTCTGGAGGGTGGTCAGCAGTTCTTGCTTGCCACTTGGGTGACACTTAGATGAGCAATGAGGATAAAGCAACTACAGTGTACAAGCCTGTAGGGCATGCTGTGCCCTGGGGGAGAAGATCAGCATGTGGAAGGGGACATGCATGTTAATGACAATTGCCAGTAACCATGAAGCTTTTTTAACCACCATGGGATTAGAAGCCATAAGAAAAAATAAGGGCCTAGCTTATGGCCTGAAAGAGGAAAGAATGGGTCAGTAGGGCAAAGATTGGGAGGGTGATACTGAGCCAGACCCAGTGAGAGCACACAAAAAGAAAGGCTGACAGTGAGAGATCAGCAGACAAATCAATAAATGTGTGACCTTCTCAGTGACTGAAAAAGAAAACGACATTCTCATGTCTGACTTGAATATTTTTTGAGATTACATTGTCAATAACTATAGGAGTCAATCAGAGAAGGTTAGAAAGAATTGGGAAGAGAGACTGGATAAGCAATTCACAAAGAAACAAAGGCAGGAATATGTGTAGATCCTTTATAAGAAAAATAGTCTAGAAGATTTTGATGTTTTGCTTGGAAGTGTTTGCATGGGTATTTCTATACTGTAAGCAGACTCCAAACAATTTTTTCTTCAGGTAGATTGCAAATATTAGATGTGTGATGGGGAGGAAAGTGATAATTGGAAACATATTTTTGGAAGTGTAACGAGTTGGTAGATTTTAATAATTCCCTGCAGACTACTTTGTCAGAAATGCTGGGTTAGCAAATTGGTATAAATTAGGAAGTGACTTCTTTGAACTGTGATGTAGCATTGGAATTGCTTTAAAATAGTAAGGTCTTGCTGAGTTTAATTCTGATGGCTGCCAAAAAACGCAGCTACTGGAAAATGGGAATCAAAGTATAAACTGACCATACTAGACATTCTGAGTAGAGTTTTATCTGAGATAAAAGAAATGGAAG